>NW_013952785.1:437249-444082 GCF_001266775.1 Austrofundulus limnaeus
AGATTATGAGCTTTAATAAGTAAAATTATCCCAGCTACAATGACAGACAACAAATATTACATTTATAGTATTACAACTAAAACCGTTTTTGATGCCGCCACTGCAGTTTGTCCTTCATGAGCCTTCGTAGACAAGATGGCGGTGCAAGATGGCGGCTGCCTGTAGTGGCAACCCACGACCCTAGAGATTCAAACAGCTTTTTATAAGGTAAAAATAATAAAACAAGGTCTTTGTCTGTAATGATTAGACATGTTTTTTTATTATTGTCATTAGTGATTATCTCAATTTTGGCTAAAAGACTTGACAAAATCCTACACACTGTGCCTTTAACACTGCAAAGCATACTGGGTAAATGATGACATTCAATTGGTTTTCCGGTGTGAGGATGTGAGAGCTCCTATCCACCCTGAAGGTTCATTTTGAACAAGAGCTGATGCCCCTTAGACAATTCTGTACATGATAGTGGGATGTAAGATGCAGGCAAATCATACATGGAACAACATAAATAAGCGGCTGGAATACTGTAGTGTACAAGAAACTCTGTGCCAATGTTTGGACTGGAGGTTCTACAGTCGGAGTGGGGGACTCCACTAAGGGTAGTGGAGAATGGCAGCGCTAAGATACCGTGTAACGGTATTTAACATCAGAAAGATTGAATACAAGAAGTTTGAGAAGTACCAAGGGCTGAAAGAGGAAATACAGAAGATGTGTAGAGTCGAGGTCTCGGGGGTGCCAGTGGTTAAGGGGCTATGTCAAGTAAAATAAACTTTTTTGAGTTTTATATCATGTTATAAAGTTATCCTCTCATCGAAAACATGCCCATGCATGTTTGAGAAATGCTGTGCCGTCCTGAGACAGCCAGGAGAGGGAGCAAAAATGACCGGTTGGGACTAGAACCGCCTTTTGGGACTAGCTCCGCCTCTGGGCTGTGTCTCCAAGTTGAGCTTCCTCATCACCTCACCTGTGACTCCTGCAGGCTCTCAGCAGCAACAAAACAAACAACTGGTGAAACTGAAACTGTCTGCTACTTCTTCTGAGTGCAGCCCTTTTCCAATTCAAAAAGGAAATGTATTTCCAGATGCCAAGTAAAAATAGCTCCCCCCTCCCCCCATGTTGAAATGGGTGGGACAGAAGTGGAAGGAGTTTCTTAAAGAGACAGCGCAGAGGCCAATTTCGAGGTGTTTAGAAACGGAAACGGTGAGAATAAGAATTTATTTTTTATTCAAACATAAAAAACAGCATTTTAATAACAACTAAAAGTGTTATAGATACTTTATTATGGTATAGACCTTAAATATATGCCTGAGATACACATAATATTGCCCTTTTACGACAATATGCAGAAACTTTAAACTCCCAGCTCCCCCAGTAGAGGACCTGAGCCCTTTCTGTGTGGAAAGATAGGGGAAGCTCTGGGTGTGTTGCATATGTTTAGAGCAAAGAATAAGAAAATTTGTTAGGTAGATTATTTCTTGTTGTAAAAATGGTCATTGGCAATAAATCAGTTGGAAAGCCGGCTGATTTTCCTTTTAAATGGTGCCATATTTGTAAGGAACATGCGTTTGTAGGATGAGCAGTACAGCTGAGTCTGTGAGTTGTACACATTAAAAAATTGTCAAATCTACTCTGCCAAACAGCTTATTTTGATGTTGATACTGAATATTGTTTTGAGCTTTTGGTACCTCTAGGTGCTGCCTATCAGCTGTCTGGTACAAGACTTATTGACAAGAGGTATTGTTACAACTATGAAATGATTTACTAAACACAAATATCCTTTTTTGTGCAGTGTGTGTGTGTGTGTGTGTGTGTGTGTGTGTGTGTGTGTGTGTGTGTGTGTGTGTGTGNGTGTGTGTGTGTGTGTGTGTGTGTGTGTGTGTGTGTGTGTGTGTGCTGCAGTCTACAATTTTGGGATTGCTACACACAAAGTAGTGCTACCCTGGCATTGGCTGGTTTATCTGCACTGAATGATGCCAAAAATTGTCTCTGGATTAAAACAAACGGTGACTATTTTTTTCTTATACTTTTTCAGATTCTTGTGTAAAGAACTCTGGTGAACTTCAATCATAAAAACAGTGGTTTAATTGGAAAACAAAAACTAAATTTAGCATGCAGCTCCGTTTTCACACAGAACGTCTTCAGAAACGTTCCAAGTTATGATCTGGTTGAAAAGCCTAATTAATGGATGAAACTCTGTCGTCTTATGCTGACTGGATAAGAGACAACACACACTGGCCTTGGAACATAGGACGGAAACAACATACACACACGGACAACAGTGACCCTGCAGTCCTTTGCTTCCTGATTCATGACTAAAGTCTCACTGGATGAAAAAGGGTAAAAATATCTAAACGTTGATGTATAAACTGTGTAAGAAGTGTAAATTTGGTGGGGGGCGGGGTTGTTTACAAAAATTAAAGATTAAACAGGTCAAATAAAAGTTAATCATTTTTTTGATACGATCTCAAAAATCTGAAAACCTAAACTGTGATGCTGTAGAAAAGCCATCGCAGTACTGCTAAATAAATATTACTAAATACTCATTATTTATTGGTTATCTGAATCCGTTTTTGGAGAAACTGAATAATGACAACAAATAGGCTTTGAACATGTTCAGGATTACTGGTGAACAGGCTCATGCTGCTGCTGCTGCTGTACAAAGTGACCTTTGGTCAGAGGTTGTGGAGGTCCTGGATGTGTTAAAAAGGCCATGGCGGGGGTCTGGCCCTTGACACCGTCCTGTAGACTGCATGTCTGCATTACTAGGATGATGGAAGAGTCAGGGAGCCATGAGTTATTTAATGCACCTGCTGCATTTTAAAATAACAAACGCATTACATGCAGGGCTATGTTGTAAAAGTTGCAAAGGCATGCTGTGCACACAGCTCCTGTGTTTAAAAAAGATTAAATAAAGACGTGAAGGAAACACTTTATTAGACTTTACCCTCTCAGTCAACTACACAGCTGTATTTGTGTCTATAAATTAACACTGAATATTGTATGCGCTTTCTTTGGGTGATGGACTTAGATTCTTGACCACTGATGGAGACATCACTCTGTCATTGACACCTTCTTTATCTGGCACCCCACAGTATATAAACAGGCTGCATTGCCGACTGCCCTTTGGAGATCTGCAACATTTCACACTTTCATTGCCTTCTTTCTGCAGCCTCCTGCCACTGTGTCACTTTCTAATTTAGTTTTCAAAAGTTGGGTCAGTGTACACATGTGAAGCAAACACAGAAGTAAAATTTAACTAGTTTAATAGAAAACCACTGCACTGCGAGGGGATGTTAAATATGAGTCCATTTACCAACAATAAGTTATTTAAATCTTGTAATTATGCCATGGTAATGGTGCTCCAGTAATAACAAAATGCATGCTTTTGTACACATTAAACTGTCATAAATCTCAATAATAACACAAATGGTTTTATAAAAATATTGTTTAGTGAACTAGGAGTTGTAGATGTGTACAGCTACTCTGAGATGACAGCAGTGAGTTATTTGGTATGACTTGTGATTTTGCTGCATTTAGTATGTTTTTGTGAGGACTAACCTTTTCAACTTCACAACAATCCCTGTAAAACCATAATTTGTCTGCCTGGATTATTAGATTTGTAAAACTAACTTAGAGTGTATTTTTTACCTGTGCACTAAATGGACATGCTCCTCCACCTTTAAATGATTTTATTCACAAATATACATCCAGAATGAATACTAGGTCTCAAACTAGAGGGGACTGTGTTGCCGCAAAACGGAGAACGGAGATTGATCGAAAGGTCATGTCTATCAGAGGAACACTCTTATGGAATGAACTACCAGCAAATATCAGAGACTTTGACAGTTATTCTACTTTTACAAAGAAAGATAAAGTTTGGCTGAAAGAAAATCAGTCATGCACTCACCTGTAACATAATTTAACTGTAGACCTTGTAGACTGAGGAGTTTGTGTGTTTGTTGGTGGTGAATTGTGTCTGTTTTGTGCACTTGTTTTGTGAACTGTTACCTTTTTGTCTGCTCAGGACTACAGATGAAATTTAGCTGTTGTGCTAATTCTGGCGCATTTATATTCACAGAATATTGATTAATGTGCATTGTCCTTTTTAAATAAATAAATGAAATGCAATAATGGAAAACCTTTGGCTGCATCATCTAATATATCCAGTACACAAGAGAATTTCTTCTACAGAGCAGCTTTAAACCATTCAATTTATTACAAGCTATTCATCAACAGAACCATCTTCACACACATTATATATATAGAAACAAGGAAAGAAAGAAGGTATTAAACAGAGACTAAAGATGTTGAACACACGACTAACACTAACTCACAGTCTAACTACCTCAATGTACCTCAGGGGGAAGACATGAACTTGCCGTTAACTAAAGGTACTTTATGAATATTGGTGCATTTGTATGTTAGCTATTACAGAGACATGGCTGAACGACAATACTCAGGACTAATTTCACTGCAGAATGGATCGTACCCACGTCACGGGGAAGTGGAGTGTGCCTTCTGATATGGGATGACTGGTGCTGGAGTGGATCAGAGGTAGTGCAGGAGCACATTGAGTGGTCCTTTCTTTATATCTTCCATGGGAATTCACTCAGGTGTTTTTTTTTTTTTTTTTGTGGTTTATATTCACTCCCAAGCAAATATCTATATTTTAATATTTCACCTCTCTATAAAAACTTCAATTAATCTCTCATGATAGCCCCAAATATTTTCTTTACAGATTTAACAACTGCTCATTGAGGGACACTTTACACATTTAATATCAATATAACTTATTGTCAGCTGTCATTACAGCAAAGATAGGACTCTCTTGTGTTTATGGCAGTTTTAAAGCTGCTTACTCAGTATATACAACTATTCAGTATAGCTGGCAAGTAATGTGAAGGTGATTATTATGCTGCTGTGCACTTGGAATTTAGCTCTAAACAAAATCTTGAGCATTTATAACCACATTGCAGCCCTATGAGTCCAGCATTCATGGCACCTAACTCTCACTGAGGGAATTCCTGGAGTTTGGGGAAACACGCTCTGTGAGAAAGTTATATGCGGGCTACAAATAACTCCAGGTAAATTTGTCAGAATTATTTGTTCATTTTTCTGATTGTTTGCAGTGTTTCTGAGCGTGAAAATTGCTTCTTCTTGTTAACTGTTACCTACAAGCTCTGAGAACCGATACAGTGTCTGGTGGTGTTATTTGCATATTAAAATACTTCTGTCATCACATCGTCATTTTCACACACCATCAAGTGTAAACAGAAAACACAACTTATACTACAGGCCCTCTTACTAAACAGAACTTAGCTATTTTTGATACATGTGGAAACCAACCACTGTAAATGAACTCCACCAATTCTGCCAAGAACAGTGGTCAAATATCCAGCTAGAAATACGTAGCAGAAGCATGCTGATGGATATAAAGCCTGTAGTCCAAGTGCAACCTTCTAGGATGGTTAGCTAGGGGGTGATTATTTTAAACTGTTTTAAAACTTGGGTAAAAAAATGAATTATGGGTATCTACAAAGACCTTCCACGTTCTGCCTCATTTTCACCTCAGACTTGATCCAGCGTGAAGGAGGTCCAAACAAATCATACTTACTAGTCAAAAGAAAACAGCAATTAAAAACTGTAAGAACACTGGTTTAGGAGCACAGACATGATAAAAGCTTCAACAGTAACTGATAAAGCAGGTCAGACTCCAACACGCGTTCAATCACTGGTTCTCTCAGACCCAGGCACGTCCGTCTAATTTAGGTCTCAATCCAACTGTATCAATCACTCTCTCCACTCTGGCTGCACACGTTTTTCTTTTCAACGTTCCAGTCTCAGCTTCTCTCACACACAGAAGGAGTTCGCTATGAGCTTCAGTTTCTGATTAATTGGCATTCCAATGCAGCAAATGTATGTGTAGTTGTCATTTTTTGCACCGTTGAAGCGGGAACTGTAAACTGATATTTCACCTTGTAGCCTGGTCGTTTCTGCTCGGTCTTAGGTTACCAGAAAGCAGGAGATGCCTTGGGGTGAGGAGTTTGACACGTGTGGTGTGTGGATGGTCAGGTGAAGAAAGGAGAGGCATTAATTTAGTGCAACTGAACGTCTATTTTCGGCCTGTTGATATTACATTTCTCTTGCTCTGTCAGACTCTCAGCCATTTGTCATTGTATCAGTGATGTGTTTACATGCACCGCTTCTTCACGTCACAAATATATTCTGGCTCGCAAAACTTAGATTGCTTTTTTGCACCAAACAAAATCAGAGGGAAACCTGTCTGAAGTGTGACAATTTGAATTGGTCCTGATGAAAATGATTGTCTAAAACTTAGCACAAGTACAGTAATTAATATCACTTAAGGTTGAAAATACACTAAATGAAATATCTAGAGAGCTTAGGCTGCACAAACTGTACACCAGTTTCCCCTGAAACTGAGGGATTAAAATATTAAATGTTCATAGTATTAAAGATGAGTGCTTTTCTGGGCTAAAACTGAACAAAGAATGCATGTGAACCATATTGTAATGGGTAGGAGTTACACGGTGTATTAAAAAAGAGATGTAGTTTTAATTTTTATTTTTTTATCTAAAGACTGACTAATCCTGGCAATCTACCACCAGGTACAATAGCAGAGCAAGAAGGTGGCCGATGAATAAAATGCTAAATTTATCTTGGGCCACTGGCAACCCCTCTCATTTGAGGAAACTGTGCTTTTAAGCATCGATAAACAAGAGAGAGACTCCTTAAATCACGTGTCAAACTCAAGGCCCATGAGCAGAACGTGGCATGCTGGTGACTTCCACCATCCTGCCAATGAGACACCACCCCCC
>NW_013952785.1:444092-447944 GCF_001266775.1 Austrofundulus limnaeus
TATATATATATATCATTATAAACTTAAAATGCATCAATGCAACAAAATAAACAAATTTAAAAGATTAAATATAATAATATTTGCCTTTGAGTAACTGTGTTCCCCTGAGCAATTTAGTTGAATAGCCCATAATGTCTCAAAATAAGCTGCTTTAAAACCAGCTTTGACCATATACTCCATCTTAGGTGTAGGTGCATAGGATTCAAAAGTAGCCAGCAACCAATGAAATTCACCACGTACTGTAAAATCTCCATTTTTCTGCATTTTCACCCGATACTTAGTTGTATCAGGAAGTTGGAATTTCCCACTTAGAAGTCATATATTTAAACTGGGACATCCCTCCAGTGGGAATTCTGTTCTTCTGAAAATGGGAGAATCCAGAATTCTAGACAACAGCTGCTCACCACAGCTCAACAGTGAGCAAAACCTGCACTTTTACCAATATAGACACATTTCTTTCCATTAGTTTTGTTTACAGGCATGCCAGTTTTAGAACCCCTTTATTCATTTATTTTGCCTGTAATGATTTTAGCCCTGGAAAGGACTTGCAACCTGTCCAGGGTGTACACTGTCTGGTTTTCACACAGTGACTGCTGCAGACAGGCACCAGCTGCCCTGTGACCTGCTCAGGAAAAAGTAGGTAAAAAAACTGGATGGATTAAAGAAGGATGACTGAATCCCAAGTGTATTGGTCAGATGTGGCAATAATGATGAACAATCACAGTGTGATTTCAAAGAGAAGTCAATAACTGAACATGGAGTCTCACTCATGGTTCAACATTAATACCACTAAATTTACAACTTTACTGACCATGATGACAGCTTAAGTGAGAACAGTTAACTAAAAGTGATGTGATCATTATAAACTGACAATACTAAAACTAAAAACAGTGCAAACCAAGCATGTTACATTGTTAAGGTTTAGATGTCTATTATTGCCTCATCTTCTCTCGTTTGTTAATTCCTGCTGGTGAATGCATGCTGTCAGAGCCGGCTCTTGGCATAGGCGAACTAGGCGGTCGCCTAGAGCGCCATCTGCTGGAGGGGGTGCCAAACTGAAGAAGAAAAAAGTAATTATTTGTAATGCCTGGTTGTAACTCTGCTCAGCGCCCCTTTCAGTTAGCTTTGTCTTAAAAAAACAATAATGAAATATTAAAGGAAAAATAAACTACTCTACCCATAAAACATCCCCCCACATGCAACAATCGCCCCCACCCTCTCTCTCTCTCTCATTTGATTGATGTTGCACTGACTCGTCCTGCTCCGACACTCTGACAGGAGTGGGGCTAATGGTGCCTCTCAGGTTGACATCAAAGCAGCCGGTTGATCCTGCTGACATCCATTCTGACACAGTGAGGACTGAGTTTGTCAGCAGAGGACCTCATGAGGTAAAATCAGACTTATATTTTCCAAAAAGAGAGGACCTTCTAAATCTTTGCACAAATTGTGAACAGCGTCTTTTGTTTACCCTTTTCATTTGATTTAATTATATTTACTTTATTTATTCATTTAATTTGTTGTGTGATGTATGTTTAAAGCAAATAAATCTAAGTTTACCATAGCTGACACTGTCAAACTTGTTTTTGGGGTCCAAATTGGGGTGGGTGGGAAATAGTTTGGTGGGGGGGGTGGGGTTGCGCTTCAACTCGCCTAGGGCACCAAAATGGCAAGAGCCAGCACTGCTTGCTGTACATGTGGTATTCACATTAACATATGTGTATGTTAACACAATCTCTCTGCTGCGCTGCCAGAGGCAAGGATACATGTTAATCTGACACGCAGACCAACAGGAACAAGCAGTACGTGGATTAGTCAAAAATCTTGCATGGGATTCCATTATGCTGCTGTGGTCAAGATGAAACCCAAACAGGTGGGCTGCAACAAAGAGGTCTTTCAGAAGTAAAACTGTGTCAGGGTAGTAGTGCACACAAAAAGAATTTGTACATGTTTTGTATGGCAGCTCAAAAAATAACCATAAAATGATGGTTTTGTATAGTCTGGTTGGTAAAAGTAATTTTTTTTTACAATTTGTAGTGAGTAAATGCATGTTTATAATCACACTTTAAAGTGGGGCTGTTTGCAAACATCCGTCCAGTGCCAGTTCCAAACTTTACCATTCTATTTGAACATAGTCACTATAGTGAAAGGATAATTGAGTCGTAAACCCAAATGCTGACTTTAAAAAATATATATATTTGGCTGATTTCTATCTGGCTCTCTATCTGTGAAAGCTGACAATATTTTTAACATTATCAGAAATGTAAGTTTTCTTCTTTTCTTCACACATTCATCTTCAAAGCCGTGCATCTCTGGATTTACACACTTAACTAAAGTTGATGAAAAGTCTCTTTCCAGTGTAAATGCTAAACGGCCTGAACTCGTATAGCTCTTTATCAAGTCCAAGGACTCCAAAGTGCTTTACACTACAGTCGTTCACCCATTCGTTCACACATTCACACAGACTGATGGTGGTACATAACTGCAGACTGACAGAGGTGAGGCTGCCATACACCAGCAAAATGTGGGGTGGGGGGTAATGCTCATTGGCGGACCAGGCAAGCCAGTTGCCCATTCCTGATATGGACTGACACAACGAAAATAACTAGTAACTTGTCAGTTCTATTACAAAAAAATACATTCAGTAAAGTATATTATGAAATACCAATTTGTATGGTAATCTAAACGTCACGTTGGTGGAATTCCCCATCAGTGATGGTTTAGCAGAGCCAGAACCATTCTTAGCATTTCAGCTGGTTATGGTTTGAGAAGGTAGGACAGAAACACAGAAAAACACAGAAGGGTTGGTCCAGATGTAGCTGCCATGGAAAAAAAAGTAAAATAAAAACACAGGTTGTTGATAACAATAATCACAAAGAAAAACATGGAGAATAGAGAGTGTAAAGACAGTAAAGTGAGGAAATGTGGTCAGTAGTTATGCCAGCAGCCTGAGGTTGTATTCAGACTGCAAGTCTTAATGCTCAAATTATTATTTTTTGCTAATATCCATTTTTTTTATTGCTCCATCATTCACATTATTTAAATGCAACCATCATCAGACTGGTATGAACAGACTATATCCCCTTAAGTGACACACGTGTGCAGAGGAAGACGTCACATGTAGCATGCTCTCTTTACTGAAGTAATTGTGGACTCTACACATGTGAGCGTGTGTATCAATGATGTTCTCCACTCATGACATCATGCATACACTATCTGCCACTCTCTCAAACAACAAAACAAAACAAAAATGTTTCTAAAGCAATGTTTGATACATCCAACTCCAGGAATCACAGGGAAGTTCAGCTGAAATGTTGGCTGGAGGGTCGAGGTCTTCGACAGACTTCAACTATAAAACAAAGATGATGACTGGAGTTGTATTTGTACAAAAAGCTGTATTTCCTTTTATAGCAGAACAACACTCTCATAATGGGCCTTGGCTGCAGACAGTGTTGCCACATTAGGCAGGTTTCTGCTCAATTGGGCTTCTTTTGAAGTAAAGTATTGTTTTGTTGTAATTTTGTGTGTTGTAATTTTGTTTGGTATAATTTTGTGTGTAATTACTCTCTCCGTATGCTGACGGTGAACTTTTGAGTTGGTGGTTGATTTAATATTGCAAGTAGGGGCAGATGTTATGTTTATACTTCTTTCTGCTCCTTTTCACTCATGACTTTTTTTAACTTAGTTTTGCTTTCCTTGACATTTTGATTTTGTATGCATCATTGTTTATTTTATTTATCGTTTCCTTTTTATTATTTATTTTTTTACTGGACGTCTTGTTTTTTTTCTATTGTTTTATTAGATATTTTTTATTATTGAATTTTTTTCAGTATTGGATGACTTGCTGTTTTATAC
>NW_013952785.1:452137-483727 GCF_001266775.1 Austrofundulus limnaeus
GGTCTGGGCCTCCCTTCTGAAGCTGCTGCCCCCGCGACCCGACCCCGGATAGGCGGAAGAAAATGGATGGATGGATGGATGGAGTCTCAAGCTTTTTCATGGTGTGCACATTTTATTTCTCCTAATTATTTAGGAGTATCACAACCTTGTGTACACAAAAATATTGTTTTCAGCTATTAATATAAGTACATGTTTTATTTAAAATTAAAAATAAATCTTAAACGTAGCCCCGCTGACNGAAACGTTTCATTAAAGAAGAACCCGTCCAGAGGACCTATACAATTTTTTTTCCTTTAGACTCAGAAAACCACACAGTTTGAATAGGAGCTGAAAGGCCAGTAGAAACTGACCCAATCCGAGAAATACTTATCTTTTTTTGTCCCATGGAAGCAATGAAAGATGAAGGCTTGTAAAGAAACAAATGGATGAGAAAAATGACGACTGGAGAGAAAGAAGGGGAGAAGTTTTATAAACCAGTTAAGACTGTCATCTGAATTCTGGACTCATTCTCTCTATTGATCTGGCTGAGAGGGAAACCAAAATGTTTGGCTTATTTTAGCCAATTAAGCCATGAGAGAGGCAATTGGGGATATGCTATTGAACATCTCTTTGATCAAAGTGCCTAATGTGGAACCGCTTGCAGAAAGATCAATTGCAGACTCTGTGATTGGATTAGTCAGGTGATCAATGCTGGTTGCTGTTATATTAAGGTAATTATGGAAGAGCATCACACCATTCTGATAAATTGTAGGCCACACACACACACAGTGCCGGCTCAAAAATCCAACACTTGATTATCTTTTTAACATACTTTTCTTTTTTTTTTTAACACCGCACTGTAACTACACACATTCACACAAAACTCTGCCCTCTACTGCCCTTGAGGAGAAGATGTTAATCACGTTACTAATGATAACACTTAAAACTCTGGCTCTTCAGTAGCAGAGCCCAGACTGTTAAATATGCTTTCAGCTCACACATTGTCTTATTAACAGCGGCCTGTGATTTCTGATGCTGAAAATTCATGTATGCAGAACTGGATGTTAAAAATACAATTCACTGTAAAATTCAATGTTGTTTAATTTGTTAATGTATAGATTTTTTCTTAGCAATCTAAGTTGACACTACAGGTCTTAATGCTTAATTCTGATTTTTTGCTTAGACCAGATTTTTTTGTTTGTGTTGTTTATATCACAATTTAAATGTGGCTAAACCCCAGTGTGAACAGTGACTGTATATGATTTATTACACTCTGCCTCTCTTATTGACAATAAATTTAGTTTCTGTTCTGTACTGTGTGCTGATGTGTTCCCTTCGTCCTGAAATACTGACACATGAATTCATTAAAACATCAAGAAATGATTCCAGCTCCTTCAGAAATGTTGAAACAGGAAGCTGCTGGTTTCATTTGTTGGCAGAGGTATTTATGTTTGTCTGGATTGCAACATAACAGAACATATGAGAGCTGTTCACCAAATAACTCCCAGTAAAGCTGTCCATCTGGAGAAATGAGCAGCAGCCAGGAGCATGCTGGGAGATTAGACTCAGCCTGCTTGGCTAAATTCAATATTTACCAAGTAGGCTGCTGTCAACACGTCTTTGTTACTGTTAGCCTCTGTGTGTCTGTGTGTTTGGTGTGTGTGTGTGTGCTTGTGTTTCAGGGCTTTAGTTAAAATGGGTTACCACTGAGATGCTGCCTTTTCATGACTGTGTCTTTGTATTTCAATAAATCAACCTTGTTAATTTATATGAAATTTCAAACAGATCTTTATACAACTTTAATTCCAAAAAACGTGGAAAAATATGCATGTACAGAAAAAGTGCAATGATTTGCAAATCATATAAATCCAGAACATATTAAACATCAAATGTTTTTTTATAAACTTTATTCATTTCATAAAACATAAAACAAAATTCTATGTACAATAAAATAAATACAAATGAAATGAAATGAAAGCTGGCAGAGAGAAGAAAAAAAATCTTAATATCTGCCCCTTTTCTCTCAAATATAGACTCAAACTATAATAATCTTCAGTTAACAAAACAAAAACACTGAAACTTTCTAAAGCAACAAAGTGAATGACTATATCTTCAACCATTTTATATTTTTAACAGTCCAGTCTTTATCATTATCTTAAATAAGCACATTGATGTGGCACTTTAAACACCATCTTCTAAATTATTCCACAGTCTCACTCCTTGAATTGAGGTGCATCGTTCTTTCAAGCACATTCTAAATTTAGGTTTCATGAACTTCTCTATTCCCTTTAGATCAGTGTTTCCCAAAGTTGGGGTCGGGACCCAAAGTGGGGTCCCAAAACATCAAGGTTGGGTCCTGAAAATATTTTCTGAATTAATTACATTTTTGTCTTACTTGTTACAAACGAGTGAGGTTAGTGTATTTAAAATGGAGAAATGTAGTATAAAAATATTGTTACTATGCCCATGTTTTGTTGACCTGATACAAATGTTTATCATCCAAAAACAGTTGGGGGCTCAGGTCTCTGCTACTGTTATTTTGTGGGTCAAAAGCTGAAAAGTTTGGGAACCACTGCACTTTGGTTCCCAAAGTTGGGCTTGGGACCCAATTATGGGTCATGAAGCACCTTGGATAATCTCCAGAAATTAATTTAAAGGGTAATAAAATAATTGCTGATGTAATATTTTCCCTATAACTATTACAAAAACACAAAAAAGTATAAATAAGTATTTATATTTGTGTACAAGCTGTTTTAGATTGTCAAAAAGCCTGTGTTTTTAGGGTTATTAACCAAGTTTGTGTACTCAGACCAGTAATATTTGGGGTCACAAGTTTTTGCCATGGATATTTTGTGGGTCAGAAGACAAAAAGTTTGGGAACCACTGCTTTAGATTATAACAGCTTTCTCTCTTTGTAAAGTTTTTGTGAACATTTAAAGGTAATGCATTTTGGTGCGCTTTATACATAACTAACAAAATATTATAATCAATCAAATCTTAGAATTTCATTAATTTCAATTTACAAAACATGTTGAAGAAATTGTAAAATTTTTACAGGGGAAAAAGTTTTTTTTTGATGGCATAAACATCTAAAAATAAAGCTTGGACATGAACAGTGTCCCCTCTTCCTTGTTGGTTTTCTCATTGACTGATGTGCCCAATGATTCCAGTTGGTGAATGGTCTAGACTGCAGGCAGACAGAGGACATCTCTGGGTAGAGTTTGCATGTTCTCTCCATGCAGGCCTGAGCAAATGTGGTGACAGGATGGTGACAGGATGTAGAGATTTGTCCTGCAACCGGTGGATTGTCAGTTCAAACTGTCCGTCCGACACTTCACCCACCTTGCCTGCTGGTGGTGGTCAGAGGGCCTCATCTTTGTCTGTCTGCCCCAGGGCAGCTATGGCAACAATGTAGCTCACGACCATCTGTGTGTGAATGTGTGTGAATGGTTGAATGACTGTAGTGTAAAGCACTTTGGAGTCCTTGGACTTGATAAAGTGCTAAATGTTTATATCTTCACCATTTTCTCTGGGTACTTCAGTTTCCTCCCACAGGACCAAACTAACTGGTAATTCTAAATTGTCCCTATAGGTGTGAGTGAGAGAGTGAATGGTTGTCTCATTTGTCTTGCGACCTGTCCAGGGTGTACCCTGCCTCTCACACAGTGACTGCTGGACATGGGCACTATTGATACCCATTACCCTGAAGATGTGGGTAAAGACAATGTAAAATGTATATGAACATATTCATGGTTCATTCAAGTCTGCTGTTTCTTCAGTGAGTTTTTTTTTTATCAGAATCAGAGGAACGTCTCATCTGAGTTTGCAGTGGTTCCAGGAATTCCACTGTTTGTCTCTGTCTGCTGACTTGCAGAGGACATGAAAGATCTGAATTATTTGATACGTCAAAACTGGTAGGTTCAGATTCAGTGCGAGGACTTGGATCATTAAACCATATCAGGAAGATCACAGGCATTCAGTACTGAATTTTGTCCTTGTCCTTTGAGCATAAATATTTCTCCATATTGTTGAAATAATTTAATATTATAGACTTAATATTTACAATGTTGAAAATTTTCCATAAACAAACATTATTCTGTAGTTGCTTTATTGTTTTAAGAGATATATTTGCAGCTTGGTAAACCTCTGCCCGTCTTTGATTGTAATAGATTCAGCTTTTCTAAAATGCCCTTTGTATAATCAGGCTTTGTAATAAAATTTTGATAATTGACCTAATTAGTTGCAAAAAGCTCTTCTATCTGTTTTCTATTTGCTCTTACTGCAGTTTAAAACTCTGGCATGAAAAGCAGGAAGTGATGCACATTCCTTCATGGAATGTGCCTTTTTTTAAACTAGTGAGAAAATCTGGTCTTATTTTTTTTTAATTTTATTTTATTTATAAGGACGATGTGCAATTAAAACATAAACATAAAAACATTTGCTGCATCGCACCAGATTTAGGCTGCGGCTAGTTTACATCTGCATTCCTCCTAATAATAAAAGCAACACAACATCCGACAATAAAAACAGTGGTGCTGCGTGAGATAAAGTTAGCGATAGAAACTTTGATTTGTAAAAAAGTCCATTTAAAATGTGTTTGATTTAACATAAAATGTTCCCTAGAACACATTCTTTAACTACGTCGCTTGAGTGTTTTGAGGAAAGAGCTAACAAAAGTAGAAAAAAGAAAAAAGAAAGTAATCTGAGTGTAAAGCAGTGATTACTGTCTTGTTTTTGGTTTCAGATCTTTTACAACACAAAGTTGAGAGAGAAGTGAGTTTGTGCATCAGCTGAAGCTTTATGTACCGTCTCTTGAACAGTCCTGCCAAGGTTGAAATTTCCATTGCTAATATGAACTTTGCATAAGTGCTTATAATGGCAGTGTTGATTCAGTCTGGTTATTATTTTTCCAACGAAATAAAGCAAAGCTGGGAAGATTCTTGTGTAAATATAAACTTTACTTAAGTACTTATATGTCTGTTTTCTTTCTCCCATATGACAGCCAAAGGCATAAAGCTTCAGCAGGAATACCAAGCAGCTCTGCTAAGCTCCCATCCCCATCCAACACACAAAGAGACGACTCTTCAAAGCATCACTCAGCCTTTAAACAATTAACAGCAGCAAATGCTCTCAAACGTGACTGTGTTTGGGAATACTTTGCATGACTAAACCCCCTAAAAGATCCTCAACTCTCCTCTTCAGTGGCACAAAAAAAGAGAAAATAGACTAAATGAACTCATAATTATATTAAACCTTGAGTTTATTTTTGCTTTTTATTCTCTGGTACTGACATTTATTTAACTTGTGTATTTAATTTTTCCACAATGGTGAAAATTCACAAAAAAAATCACTGCCTGGACAAAAACAAAGTTAACACTATTTCTTTGGACTGCCTTTAGCTTTGATTATGGCTTACATTCACTGTGCCATGGCTTCCACAGGCCAATGCAGCATCGCAACATTTTTTTCTGTATTATGTAGAGTTGCATGCATTTATTGCTGATATCTTGAATTGATAACAGGAGTTTTGGACCACTGCACAAAGTCTTCTCCAGCCAGAGATGTCGTGATGCGGTAGGTTCAAAAAAGTGGCCTGAGCTGCATAAAAAAGAATACAAAGACTGCAACAAACTGAACCAACAAGAAAATTATGCAAATAAAGATTAGAAACTGAAAAGTGTCATGTCTGTGTGTTTGATTTGATTGTTTCAGTGTTTTTTTCATTAGTTATCTTTGTGATATTGTGTACAAATCTGTTCAGATTATTTCCACTCATCTATTCTTTAGTCAGTCTGCCACTCACACTTGTCCCCAGTTATTAATCAGGTGCTGCCACTTCCCACTCAGCTTCTGTTGGATTTAACCGATCTCCTGTCTCCACAGCCCCGGTGATTCATTGTATGGTTAATAGGGGTGTAAAATCACCAGATTTACTGTATCACAATATGGTAATATATCAATTTGGTTGGATGACAAAGTCTTTCACAGTAGCAATTAAAATCAATTCACATGTCATGTCATATGTCTTTCTAATGTAAATGACTGTGATGGGCTTTTGATATCAATCCACATTGGGCAAATGCAATAATAATGTGGATTGCTTTTTTCATTTTGCCCCAATGTAATTGAGTCAAAAATCATTTGATTGATATATCGATGTGAATTGTATATTTACACCCCTAATGGTTAATTCATCAATCTTGATTGTCTCCTCGTGTCTCCCTGTGATTCTTGTGGCCCCTGTTTTCTGTATGTTTATCTGCCATGCCAGCCTTTTGTTTTATTTATGTAACAAATCTGTTTTTGTCACACCCGGGTTCCCTGTGATTGTCTGCAATTGGGTTCATCTGCACCAACAGCCTTGACAAAAAGGTGTAATTCACCGAGCGACAGCTATGGTTTGCAGAGGTATACAGTGTTTAAGTGCTTTACATTTATTGTAAAGTTAAGAAGTAAAAGTACCATGTTTATGTTTTGAATGCAACAAAATAAAAATTACAACAAAATACATACTTGGTGAAATTGCAAATCCTCAAAAAATAACTTAGATACTGTAACGAAGTATACTATGCACCTCTGATAGTTTGTCATCATGCTGAACAAAACCAAGCCCTGAGGCGGGTTTCTTTTTGACTTAATGGTAATTTCCTGTCATTAGTTGAACTAATGGGTCAGTTTGATCCTGTTATGAATCAACATTTAAAAAGGATAGAAACAAGGAATCAAAAATCCAATACTGAAATCCATTGATTCAAAATGAAATAATAGGCTTAGTAGGGGACAAAATAATTGAAAAACTCATCAGCTGAGTGAAGGCAGCCAAGTAATACTCTGTTATAATGGACTGCACTCCAGACATCAGCTACAAAAGACAGCTCTCACTTGTCGGGTGGTCAAATGTGAAATGTCTGTTTGGTGCATCTATTTCAGAACATTTCATTGGGTGTTTTGATGTTGAAGATAAATCTGGAAGAGGTCTGACCTTCAGCAAAATGGCCTAAACATTTCTGACTGTGTTGGCCAACTCTACAACAACAGTAGAATCATGATGGGTCACAAGCAAGGTGTACAGGCGAGGATGTTGTAAACAAGCAACAAAGCCCTTTGTGTCCCCTGCAACAATCATATATATATATACTGTATATTTACAGTATATAAACACTTGTATTTTGATGTGCTAGAAAATTTGTGCATGTACAGTGGGGTGTGAAGGTTTGGTCAGCCTTGTTAATTTTCCTGATTTACCTTTATAAATCATTGACTGTTTGGATTTTAAAAAAAATCACTTAAATATACCATATAGGGGACAAACAGTGATATTTGAGAAGTGAAATGAAGTTGATGTGATTTACAGAAAGTGTGCAATAACTGGTTAAACACAGTTAGTCAGGTGCATAAATTTGGGCACTGTTGTCATTTTATTGATTTCAAAAGCTTTAGACCTAATTATTGGAACTCAAATTTGGTTTGGTAAGTTCAGTGACCCTTGACCTCCATACACAGGTGACTCCAATTATGAGAAAGGGTATTTAAGGGGGGCAGTTGAAGGTTTTTCTCCTCTTTGCATCTTCTCTGAAGAGTTGCAGCATAGGAGTCTCAAAACAACTTTCAAATGAGCTGAAAACAAAGATTGTTCACCGTCATGGTTTAGGGGAAGGATACAGAAAGCTATCAGAGATTTCAGCTTTCAGTCTCCACTGTGAGAAACATTGTGAGAAAATGGAAGACCACAGGAACAGTTCAAGTGTAGGCTCCAAGTGGCAGACCAAGACAAATCTCCAATAAAAAGAAGTGAAGGATGTTGAAAACAGTCAGAGTCAACCCACAGACCAGCACCAAAGACCTACAACATCACCTTGCTGCTGATGGAGTCACTGTGCATCGTTCAACTACTCAGCACACTTTACACAAGGAGATGCTGTATGGGAGAGTGATGCAGAGGAAGCCTTTTCTCCACCCACATCACAAACAGAGCAGCTTGAGGTATGCTAAAGCACATTTGGACAAGCCAACTCCATTTTGGAATAAGGTGCTGTGGACTGATGAAACTAAAATAGAGTTATTTGGGCAGAACAAGGGCCGTTATGCATGGAGGAAAAATAACACAACACTCCAAGAGAAACTCCTGCTACCTACAGTAGCATGTGGTGGTGGTTCCATCATGCTGTGGGGCTGTGTGGCCAGTACAGGGACTGGGAATCTTGTTAAAGTTGAGGGACACATGGATTCCAACCAATATCAGCAGATTCTGGAGACCAATGTCCAGGAATCAGTGACAAAGCTGAAGCTGCTGAAGCCGGGGCTGCATCTTCCAACAAGACAACGACCCTAAACACTGCTCAAAATCTACTAAGGCATTCATGCAGAGGAACAAGTACAACATTCTGGAATGACCATCTCAGTCCCCAGACCTGAATTTTATTGAAAATCTGTGGTGTCACTTAAAGAGAGCCGTCTGTGGTTGGAAACCATCAAACCTGAATGAACTAGAGATGTTTTGTAAAGAAGAATGGTCTAAAATACCTTCAGCCACAATCCAGACTCTCATTAGAAGCTATAGGAAGCGTTTAGAGAATGTTATTTCTGTGAAAGGAGGAGCTACTAAATATTGAGTTAAGGTTTGTTTGTATTTTTAAAATCTTTTCTTTTTTGGTGCCCAAATTTATGCACCTGCCTAATTTTGTTTAACCAATTATTGCACACTTCCTGTAAATCGTATGAACTTCATTTCACTTTTCAAATATCACTGTGTTTGTCCTCTATATGATATAACTTAATTTTTTTATCCAAACAAATCAGGAAAATTAACAAGGCTGCCCAAACGTTCGCACCCCTCTGTACATGAACTGTATCTAGTCTTTAGGGATTATTTTCAGATTTTTAGAGCAATCTTGTTTCTTTTGGTGAACTTTTAAATTTTTGTTTTATGAGGACATTTGACTGAAGTTGGCCTACAAAGGCAAAAAATTGTTTATATTTCAAAAGCACTATTGTTGCTTGCTACCAAATTTACTACACTAGCCTATAACTTCGGTTCTTTGTCTTAATATGATATTGATCCGCAAAAGTGGGTGTGGCTTGTTAATAGGCTACAAATATTGATAAAATAGTACATGTTTGACCTACAGAACTAGCATTTAAAGGACATCTTCTCTGATCTATAACAACCTGTTTTGACATTGCCTGCCTTTTTTAATTGTCTTTGTTTTTATTAAGGAATTCCTGTACTAAGCTAAATGCTACCAAGTTACCACCACTTTCTCCAGTTAAATGTGGCAGGAATGTTTATTCAGTGTCTTGATGACAAAACATTTTTGTTTGAAAAATATCAACTATTCGCATTCAATTTATTGAATCATAAAATGTCAATATAATTCACATTTTTTTCTTCTGAAAAACTGTCACCTAAGGTGCCTAAAAAGTGTAAAGGAAGCTGTAAGGTAATGAAGCCAGTGATGTGCCAAGGCAGGTTGCCGTATGAGACATGGTAAACTGTTGTGCTGTCCCTTTTAAGATTGTCTTATTTTAACAAAGTGAGAATGATGTAAGATAAAGTATGTTGTGTTTGATAAAAATGTGCACAAGAAAAGGAGGGACAAAAAACAAACTTTTGTTTTTATCTGGCAACCCTGAAGTTGGTCTCACATGCACTGATCATCCTGTGTCAGCTTGATAAGTTATGTCCGACCCTAATGAATAATCTAACGTTCCTATCCTAGGATGCTTCCTAGGATTTTTTTTGTTTGTTTTGCTCCTTCATGCTGCAAAGTGTAACACATAAAATACTCTGTTGACCCAAGTCTTGCCAAATGTATTTATTATTATTATTATTATTATTATTATTATTATTATTAAAAACCCTGAAATGACAAAAATGTAAACTGCAGAAAATCTGTTCAAAATCAACCTCTTCATTACAATTCTGTTTGGTACTGTACTCACAAAAAGCAAGTCTCATTTACAAAACTGTGTTCCTTGTTTATTTATTAGTCTGGACTGGGATACTCTGGACTTCAGGCAAGTGTTTTTTGTCCTGACCATATGTCTGGCACTGGAGAACAAGACAGAAGGAGTAAGAACAGAGACCAAAGTAAAAGATGAGCACAAGAATAGTGGAGTGTCTGAGAAAAGACATGCTGGGAGGGAGGGAGGGGGGTACGGCCATCCACTTTTTAATCGTGCATTTTAACCAGGCCTGAGCTAGGCCTGGAATACAAAACACTAAGACCCCCCACTCGTCTCCACACACACACACACACGCACGCACGCACACACTTTCCCACCCTCCTCATCTCCACAGAGCAGGTTTCCACAGCAACACAACAAAGGGTCGGGGGTCAGATGGGGTGTAGGGTGGGGTGGACGGGTGTCTGAATGTGAGTCCATCTGGATGAGTGACCTGACATAATCAGACATCAATCCTACACAACAAGTGGGATGAATAACAAAGCAATGAACGCTGGGCTGATTAGCTAAGCATGATTATGTTATTGATGTTCAAGCGCGATGTGTGTGTCTTTGTGTAAGGGTGACTCAAATCATCTGTTAACACTCTTTGATAATGACATTTACAGCACTGGTTATCCAGAAGTAGAGAGGAAGATGAAGAATCCAGAGAGATTTTAGAGGATGAAGATGAATATCTCTTTGAAATGTTCCAGATGGCTCATTTGGCAAACCTGGCATTCGTCCAAGCAGGAGTTTAACTTCAAGACTAAAATAAAACATTGATGTTGACCGCTGATGTTGTGTAGAGCAAACTGCACCAGTCTGCATCTTTAAAACTGACCACTTCCGTTCAGATTTTAACACAAACAACTGGATTTTTTTTACTAAAATATAACTGTACTCGTTTTTTAAATTAACACAGAAAACATCTGGATTTTATTACTAAATAAATATTTTTTAAAATGGGTGATTCTTCATTCCAGTATATTCCTGTTCAGGATTATTAAATAATGCTAAACCAATTATTAGTTATAATTATTTTGAGTTTTTGTCCCTCAGTCTTTCTCATCCAAAATGGAAATCAGAAAAACCTCTGTTACTTGTTATTTATTGTCCACCAGTCCCTTTTTCTCAGTTTTACCTGACTTATTATTGAATACTGATACATTTATAAGAAAGAGGGATTTTAATACTCATGCAGATGTTAAAAGTGATAAATTAAACATAGCTTTTAGTAATTTGATAGAGTCAATTGGTTTTACTCAAAATATCCACAAATCTACTCATTCTCTTCATCACACTCTTGATCTGGTTCTGACATATGGTAAGGTAATTAACCTCTTCCAAAGTAAAAAAAAAAAAAAAACATTTGCTAAAAATCCAAAATCAGTCCAATATAATTTTTATTTATTTTAATTCTGCACCAACTCTCCCCAGGAAAGTCTCTTATTTTTAGCTCGTGCTGAATGCTCAAATCTGCCCATAAATGACATCCTCCAGGGCAGTTCATGTAGCTCCACTGGCCAATCAGCCACTGCTACATGCTTACAGGTAGATCTGCACACCACACCCCCAACGATGTCAGCCCAACAGTACCACCTCAGTGGAGGTGCCACGAACCGGGCAGAAAGGAGGTGGGTGTAGACCGGTGTGGGGTGGAGCTGAAGAGATCCTGTGGCAAAGTGCCTGGAGACTGATAACCAACACATCTCAAAACATCATTTGGACAAACTTATTTTTGTCTAGAGCTCTTCGGATATACAGAACAGTGTACCAACAGTGAAAAAAACTGAACTAATTTTTCTTATTTTAATTCAAATTTAAATAAATTTGAGAACACTGACACGCACCAACTTCTACAGCTGAAAGTGGAAAACACTTTCTTCACTAAATAAGTTCTTGTTTTCTCCTGTCCTTATTTGAATTATTTTTTATGTGTGTGTGTTGGATGTGTCTATATCAGGGGGCTGCAACCTTTATGATCCAAAGAGCCATTTCTGCTCCTTGGCTCACTTAAAAAATGTGTCCAGAGCCGTAAAACAAGCTACAACTGTGATTATCAACTGGTGGTCCATGGGCCTTTTCGAGGCCTTTTCAGGAAACTTTATGGCCAGTGGAGGTGACATTATAAAACTAAAAAATATATTGTGAATTTTATTATTTATTATTATTTTTACACACGAGGACAAATGAAAAGACCAGATTCATGTAAACAAGAAAAATACCGTATATAGTTTTTACTGAATCTCATAAAACTAGTTCAACTGAACTATTCAGTTGTATATTTTTTTCTAATTATTATTACTATGTAGTTTTCAAATTCTTTAAAGGTAATTCTGATGGATTTGAGAGACAGATCATTGAAAGAGTTTGGATTATTTAAGTTAACAACAGGCTAGCATGAGTTAATGTTTTATCTTTTGTATTAGAGCCACTGCAGAGGGTCCAAAGAGCCACATGTGGCTCCAGAGCCGCAGGTTGCAGACCCCTGGTCTATATGAACTGTTGGTTTGAGATATTGTTTCCTGTTGGGTACAGACTGCTTCAGAAATTGTTTTTGTTATTTTGACATTTAAAAAGCCTGCAGTTTGCTAAAAAGCCTTCAGCTAGAAAACTTGGCCAAAGCAACTTTTGTATTGTTTAAACATGTAACTTTTTGCCCTGTCTTATATAAACAAATAAATAAAACTCAATTTGCATAATTGGAAATAAAGAAATGTGTCAGATGCCTAATATTTGAAATGATAAAAATAAATAAAAAATAGGTTAAATAACATGTTAAAAACATACTGTATGTAGTTACAAATTAGAGTAACCAGTTTTAAGCTTTACTTTGAAGAGGACATCGACTTTCTGGGAATCCTCTTAGCAGATTAGCTTTTCAAAAACAACCCTACAACTGCTGTGATGCTCAGAGGTTTCTTTTGCTGATGCAAGTTATTTTAAAGCCCTGTGAGCTACTATTAGTTTCACAATGTCAAATAATCAAACAGACTCGGAGGAAGAAGAGGAGGAAGATGAGAACGAGAGTGCATCCAGTGGAGGACGCAGTTCTTCATGTGTCTCCTCTTTTTTCAGGGGTTTAGTTTGCGGTAGGTTATTTTACATCTTTATGTCATCCTGCATTGTTAGCGAAGCTCAGTACTCTGAATTAGGCTTAATTATTGCAACTGAAATGTTGGCTTACAGTATGTGATTATCAATCTGACTTATTTCATAAATAAGATGAGAATATGTGTCTCTACTTTGAAAAGATTTACCAGTATGTGGAGCAACTTGGGCATGCCTTGTTCCCAGAATTGTGGCAAAACTTAAATGTCAAATTTAAAAATTCTACTCACTTTTGTAGCACTGATGACATCAATTGCTATAATTATTGGATCAGCGAATATTATACCATATTAGTTCATACAATATTAAAAATATGACTGTTTACTGTCTTGTTCATTTTGTTTACATTTGCTAACAGATAATAGTTTATAAATAAAAAACATATCTGTGCTAAGCTGAAAGATTGCACATCATGACTTGTTTTTGTCAAAATAGTTTTCATTTTGAGCTAAGACATTGTGGCCACTCCACCCTGAACATGCCAACTCTTATTTGAGCTCAGAGGCTGAGCAGGTTTGGGCCCAGTTAGTACTTGGCTGGGAGACTCTGGCAGGTGCTGTAAAACCAATGTAGATCTTGCATTCGCTTGGTAAAAACTAGCAAGAGAAAACCTTTGACTATATTAGATCACTTTCTGAAGGATGCAAAAAAAAATAAACTTATGAGATAAAGACAAACATCCTTTTAACATGACTGTTCATTTAGACAGTAATTGTATCATTTTATTAGAATGAAAAACATGTTAATGTTTAAGAATTAATTAAGACATGCTTTTCCTTGTTCCTTTTTAACTGTTTTTCTCAATGCTCATGTTTATTAAAAGTAAAATATATACTGGGAGCTACATCAGGAACAAGTGAAGGGAATACACTGATATGTTAGCAGAGGCACTTTCCCTGAGGATTGTTGTTTGTCTTTTTAAATGATACAGAATCTTTGCAAGAATGTTTGTTAGCCAAAACAGCCTGAGAATGAGCTTCAAGGCTCAAGTGAATGTTTTTGTTAAATGTCCATTCTGCTTTGCTGAAGTTAAAACAATTACACAAATGGATCAAAATCTGTTCAGAAATAGTAAAAAGAACTGAAATGCTCTGATATATATTGTTGATACCCCCCCAAAAAACATATAAATATATTTGTGAGTGTGTGTCCTAAGAGAAACCAATTTGTTGTTTTTGTTTTTTGCTTTCTATGCCTCTTTTTAACTTGTGACATCTGGACTCAGATGGGACATTGTGAGCGGTGCACGGGCTTCATTTATTAATAAAGGTAGGACATAATAACAACTTTGCTTTAATAAAATCTGCATCAACTGAGCTACAGTTGCATGTACAAGAATACTTATATGAGATACGAAACATAACTTGTTCATTTCGGCCAGTCAAAAGGTGCATAAGCCATTCTGTAGGGTTCATATATTTGTAAACCTGCTTCTGATGAGCTGAGTGTCTCACCATCTATAAAACTCATTGCAAATGGTTTCTCTCAGAACATCCACACAGCCACTCTTTTTTATTGCAAGAGCTTTTGTTCAAGTTGTGTGTTTTCTTTAAATTATTAACTGTTGCTTCCATTGCAAGTCCAGTGGATCTCTGCTGCACTGAACTGTAACTTTGTAAGGGATTGCACAATCTAAGTTGAGGTGGAGCTTACTGCTGCTTCACACTGTCAAGCACTGGATAAATCAAGCAATTTAATGTATTTTATTATATCTTTACTTCTGAACTCTGTAAAAGTCATATAAACAGGGAAGTGCAGGAGTCTCAGTAACAAAGGATCAAAACAGAAGAAACAATTTAAACATTAACCCAACCGTGCACAAAATTCAAACTAAATTAAATTAAATCAGTGCTATAAAAATATTTTTTTCAGCAGAAAAAAATCTCATGGTTAGCAGCTTTGGCTCTAAATATAATAATATTATATTCCAAATTGTCATTTTTACCTAAACAAATTAGCCTACATTGCATTGTTACAGACCACTTAAAAGGACTATTTTACTTATAGCTTCTGCTTTTTTAGAAACATCATTCATTGCAGATGTATATAAATTGGCAACATGTTTTACCTGATATGATAATATGTACTGACAAATCAAAATAATGGCTGTCAATATAAAGCTGAGTTTCATTGATGTGCTGACTTAAATTTAACATGTCATGGTTACCACATTCAGATTTAACAGTGACAGTACTGTCTGTAGACTAGAGGTGTAATAATTATTGCTGTCATAATGTCCACTGGAGAGCATTCTCAGCAGGGACAGTCTCTTTAGGAGGACGGACCATCATTGTTTCATTTCAGCACTTGGAACATTTCACTAATTCAGACTCAGAAACAAGTTTTGTTTTTTCCTGCATGCTGCAGCGAAGTGTACCTCGCATGGTGCGCAGTCTGCGCCCCGCACAAGACGGCTGCCCGCTCCGATCATGAAAAATCACGTGACGGCGCCTCACCTCATTGGCCACTGCTGAACCGTCGCAGATTAAAATCGTCATACTGACGTCAGACAGAGCGACGGACTGTTGTTGCTTAACTCAAATCGTAATCTGTAATTTAAGGCTTTACTTTACCTTAAGGATAACTGGTTGCATTTGGATTTGTTTGCAAAGTATTTCTTGATTGACTAGTTTTTTTTTGCTAACGTGTTTAAATAACACAACAAGTAAGTAAAACAAAGAAAAGAAATACATACTTATTTTCAATACATACTGATATTTCTTAATGGCAGCTCGATACGTTTTGTAACAATGAATGTGGTAGTATTTACGAGTTAATCCGTCAGACAGAGTCATTTGTTAAAGTTCAGCACAGCAGAACAGGCAGTGTTAAAGAGAAAAAGTGTTTAAAAAAAACAAAAACAAGTAACCCGGAAGTAGCAGTGAGTGACTGCAGAGCTACAGTTCATGTTGTGATAAAGTGTTGTGTTGTGTAGGACTTGTGAGAAACTGGGACTGCCTTCACAACATCATGTTAAACATTCCGACCCAGTCCTTCCCCTCTTCAAGCTCCCAGCAGAGGGTCTCTTCATCCGCCCAGTCTGGGAGGAACAAGGTAACCCCCGAACCGAACTTCCCTCCAAAATGAGTTGTTTGAATGAGACAAATCTGCAAAACTACTGCAAAATTCAGAGCCTGTGTTTGTTAATCAATTATGCAACGTAATCATGTGATAACTAGATGTAAATTAGCTTTAGGCTAAATCCGGTGCAATGCATCAATGTTCTTATGTTTAGGTTTTTATTGCACACTGTCCTGATTAAATAATATTTTCGTAACTGTCATGTTAGTACTCTTGTTTTTCATCCGTCTGTAAGGTGGCGTTGAAGCCTGGACACAGTCTGATGGACTGGATCCGGTTTGCTAAAAGTGCCAAAGATCTGACGGGACTCAGAGGGCGCCTGATTGAAGTGACCCAAGAACAGCTTCAGAAACACAACACAAGAGAGGACTGCTGGACCTGTATACAAGGTGAGAGGCTGCCCAGGACAGGGCTTTCTCAGCTTGCACAGGCCCTGTTGGACACTGGTGCCATCGTAGATCTTAATTTAACACCAACATTAGGCTTATTGTTCAGAGAGGTTCTAGTTTCCATAATAATGTTTAGTTTGGATTGGAAACAAGTAACTTAACACTTGATTTTATGCATTTGAATCTTTCATGCTGTAAGTTATTTAGAGGGTTTATGACAGGATAAAGATGACCAAGATGTTTAGTAGAATCACGTTTGCTCCACAAAAGTGGAATAATTGACAAGGAGACAAAGTTTAGGCTTGGTGCTCAGCATTAATCTGTATGTTAGCAGTTTTGGTCACTATAGATTCATACTTTCATATCTGCAAAATCAACCCACCTGTTGGGGCTCTTCGATTTCATTTTTGGCAGGTGCCCTTCAACTGATTATTTAACCTACTCAGGTGTGAATAATACTGTGTGTAGTTTTAGACTAGGCTAATATTTGTCAAATCCTTAAAAGTTATATTTCACTGAGCTGCAAATTTGCAACAGGAACTCTTTTAAATCTGATTTTAAGACAGAAGGCACAAAAACTGTTGCAAGTTACTTTTTATTGATTTTTTTATTGCTTTTAACTGTGTTACACTTCACGTTTTAGCAGAAGAATTGCACTGATTTTATGGTATTGATTCTGGTCTTGTATTTGTGGACTATGAACATTTCCAGCCCAGCGGGTACGTGTCAGTGGGGTTTTCTCTGGAGTCCTTTTGTCCTCTATCTCAGCAGTGATGACCCTGACCGTGGGCCGGTGGTCAGGGTCTAAACTTCTATGTTTCAAACACAAAGGAGATGGTCACTGATTTTAGAAAAGACTTTTCAGTTGCCACTCCTGTGTTTCTTAAAGGGATCCCTGATTAGTTGTAACATTAGACTTTATACGATAAACATATACTTTAACTGTAAAATAAATACAGTAAAAATACTGTAGGGTGTTCAGTTTTTATAATTTTTAAACTTAAAGTTTAAAAATATATTACACATACGGGGCCATTTTAATCACACACAAAGTATTCTGGGTGAATGATGACGTGGTTAGGTCATCAGTGCGAGGCTGCTAGCGAGCTATATCCACCCTGAAGGTTAATCTTGAACAATATCTGATGATCGACTCTTTTAAATGAAACCAGAGAGCGTTGACAGAGAGGAGAAGGTAGAAATGACTCAGCCTGTAACTGAAAATATGGATGGAGGACAACAGAGCTGCTTCATGGAAGAAGAACCTCAGCTTAGCCTGTTAGCTTTAGTGTTAGCTCAGACGCTATCACCATATATATGTATTAGCTCAGCGCTACACATTCTCCTCTCATCACTGAGGTCCTCCATCCACATGACAGAGAGTGGAACACAAAAATGACTCAGTCTGCAACTGAAAATATGGATGGAGGACCTCAGTTCAGCTTATTAGTTATGCTAGCGCTGAGCTGATACATACAAGGCAATATAACATTGGGGCTAACGCGAAGGCTAAGAGGCTAAGCTGATGTTCTTCTTACATAAAGCAGCTCTGTTGTCCTCCATCCATATTTTCAGTTCCAGGCTGAGTCATTTCTACCTTCTCCTCTCTGTCAACKCTCTCTGGTTTCATTTAAAAGAGTCGATCATCAGATATTGTCCAAGATTAACCTTCAGGGTGGATATAGCTCGCTAGCAGCCTCGCACTGATGACCTAGTTAATGTCATCATTTACCCAGAATGCTTTGCGTGTAAATAAAATGGCTCCGTCCGTGTTAAAATATATTTAAAAACATTACAAAACTAAACAGCCTACAGTATTTTTACAGTCTTTATTTTACAGTTAAAATAAATGTTTATCAATTAAAGTTTAATGTTACAACTAATCGTGGATCCCTTTAACAGGGAAGCTGTTGAGATGGTGCATGGAGCTAAATATCTGGGAACAGTTATCGATGATAAACTGACTTTTGACACTCATGTGAACTCACTTTGCAAGAAGACCCATCAAAGAATGTGTTTTTACCGACAGCTGTGTGGTTTTAATGGTGCTTCTGCTTTTATGAGAATGTTTTATTCATGTCCAAGAATGCAGCTTGCAAACCATTTCACACAAAAACAGACTGGGCTTTATAAAACCTGGCTGCTTACTGGTTGATTGTTTGCAACACTTAGAATTCAGTGAGACTGCAACTGAAAATGTGTATGTTTTCTTGTAATTTTAGTCACTAAGTAAACTGAATGCAATTCTTGAGAGATCACCAATTGAATATATGTCATAAGACAAAATGATCAACACTTAGTACAGTTCAGCAGAATGTTTGCTTAAAAGTGGCAGAAGGTTTGAGAGGACAATAATTTAGCCTTGCTCATCTTGGTTGTTTTCATACTTTTTGTAGCTTTGATCACTATACAGCTATACTTTTATATCTATTTAAAAAACAATCTGCTATGGGTCTCTTCACATCCACCTCAGTAATTGTCTAATACTGATGATTTATTATATTGAAGTATGATTATTAATGCAGTGCTTTCCGTAGTTTGCGGGTAGGCTGATTGATTTCAGTCTGTCTGCAGAGGGCAGCAGAGCGTAATTATAGAATAAGGACTTGCAGGTGTGTATTTACAGGTTAAAAAGGTGCAAAATAATAAAAGTATAAAATTTTTATTGTCATTGTACTGTCAACAATGAAATTACATTACATGTCAACATACACACAGACAAGATTGTTGGTACCCCTCGTTTAATGGAAGAAAAAAACCACAATAGTCACAGAAATAACTAGAATCTGACAAAAATAATAGTAAATAAAAATTATATAAAAATTAACAATTAAAAACCAGGCATTGCTTTTCAGCCATGCTTCAACAGATTTTTTAAAATACAACTCAAACAGCTCTGGACAGAAATGATGGTATCCCAGAAAATAATGTGACCAAAGGAACATAAGGGGTGTCCACTAATTATCATCACGGGTGTCTACAATCTTGTAATCAGTCAGTGGGCCTGTATATACAGATACTCACTGTGCTGTGTTACATATAACTGCCTGTTTGTTTGTTTGTTTGTTTTCCATAAAGTGACTACACCCCATATGTAAGGCACATTAACAGGTTTTCTGTATGGCTTACAGGTCTGGTTTACAACGTGACCCCATACATGGACTACCACCCAGGTGGAGAAGAGGAGCTGATGAAGGCAGCAGGGATAGACGGCACAGAGCTCTTTAATCAGGTCTGTGAATCATAAAGAGAAATTCTGTCATTGTGAGAGGTGCTGTCTTTACTGATTTGTGCTGATGTCAGCGTGGTCCCTTGTCATTTCTGTACATTCTGATGATGTGTCAGCTGATTAATGTGGCTGAGAGTAAATATTTTTTATGTTCAGGTCCATCGCTGGGTCAACTATGAGTCTATGTTAAAAGAATGCCTTGTGGGCAGAATGGCTACAAAGGCTGCACCAGCTGTTAAAGGTACAAACACACACCCACACATTTGTTCTTCTATCCTCATGAGGACTTTGCATTGACTTCCATTCATTCACCTGTCATTTCTATAGCCTAATCCTGTGTCAGTCACAACTTCTCTCCCAAATTGTTTTGGAGTTAACTGGATTGTTTATTTGATTAGTTTTAAGTGAAAGGCAAAAATACAGCGTTCCTCCATATCTTTAACTGAGTAGCCTTTTAGCTGAACACACATTTCATAAATATGGGTTCATGCTTGTGATTTATATAATCTTCTTTACATTAAACAACCCCTTTGGACTGAAAACCCAATAAAAAGACGACATGTCATGCAGCATACCTTGATTTGTCTTAGCTATTAAAGCAGTGGAAAAGCAGTTATCTTATTTGTAAACGTGATCAGTTTAGCTAAATTGCTTTAGATGCTAAAAATCATAAGTATGAAAGTACTTGCTAAAGGGGAATGAAATTTCAGCAATTCTCCTGTGATCTAAAAACAGTTTCTAAAAATAATTTAATTTAATAAAATAAATAATAATCCCTTATGACCTTATGGTGGATCTTTACAGCTTGTGTTGTAATAAAAGTAAAAAGGGTTAATATTAATATTAATTAAAGTTTTTTTTTGTTCTTAAATACCAATTTCAAAATATCACCTTTTAGAGATATAATCATGTAATCATGATACTGCAAAACCGTGATTTTTTTTCTTTTGGTCTAAGATTATCATATTATTAGAATTTAATTCCGGCCCATGCCTAAACACAGCCGTCTTTACTGGCATTGAGTAAATATTAGTAGCAGAGACTGATTTTTAGCTTGTACTCTGAGTGCTAGCAGTTCACACCTAATACACACTTAACTACTGTAAAGCAATAACTAAAACAAACAATAATTGGTTAACACTTGTATTGTATGCAATAGTGCAAAATCAGCTCTGAGATTATATTTACACTGACTCATAACTATTTCCACATCAAATTTAGCTCAGAATAATCAAGTTATAAACAAAGATCTTGTGACATTACTGAAGTAGCATGTGGAGTGTGTAGGGAATAACTACTGAAGTACGATGATTGATTTAGGTTAATATTTGTAATGTTGACTGATTCATAGTCATGCTCATGCTGTTTAAGGCCAGCTGCCTGTGGGAACAATCTTTATTCAGATTGGTTTGAACTCCTGTGAAATTTAAAAAACTAAAACCGCTCTACCTTTTGAATCTACCGACATCTTTATTTTCCTGTTTGGCATCTCAGTTGCCACCCCCACTCCACCTCCAACGGGCCTCGCACCCCCTGCTGCTGTGGCTGCCCTAAAGAACGACTCTCAGCCTCGGTATGAAAACAAACCTGACACACACGTCACAGTTTAAGGCAAGTGTACAAAGACTCATCTGTGTGTTTTTAATGTAGGTACGACTGGTTCCAAACAGACACAACTGTCCATCTCATTGTTTATGCCAAAAGAAAGGTAACAAGCTTTCAATCAAACCTATTCTGTAAAAGAGTGTACGCCAACAGAATCCATAAAACACGTCTTTCATGTTCATCTGTGCAGGCTAATTCTCATGTAACACCTAATGACCCTGACTCAGAGCTCTTTGTGTTTGTTGGTTTGGAAGAAAACTTGATAAAACAACAATTAGGCTGCTCATCAGTTATTTTAATGAAACAAAAAAGGCTGTATTGGTAGGGTTGGTTGTTTCAGGATTACAATACATTTTGATTAACCCTTGAAATCTGTCCATTTCATGCCACAACTACTAGGGATGCAAATTATCAATAAATAAACTAATCTGAAGTTGATTGATCTTATTGATCGTCTAACGGTTTATTAATAATCTGACGTTTCTTAAAAACCTGAGGCTATTTTTTGTATCAACAGGCTCTTTCCATAACAAGAAGGGCTAATTTTTAATAATAATCTGAAAAGAAGCACATCATGTTTTAAAAATGTATTGTGCCAGCTGCATTAAATACTGACTAAATAAATGAAAAATTGTGGGTTTCTCACACATTAATTCAGTTAAGTTCAGTTTATTTATATTATTATCATTATTAAACTTGTACATTTTTCTAAAATATAACCGAGGAAATCTGTTAGGTTGTTATATGGAAAAAAACTGAATATTTAATGCTCCATGAACAGAGAGATGTGAAACTATTAAGGATTCCCATTTCAGCTCTCCAGAACTTTGATACCAGAAGCCTGATAGCCAGTCAGTTTCCCTCTAATTCACACCTTAAAGCAGTGGTTCCCAAACTTTTTATCTTCTGACCCACAAAATATTCAGGGCAAAAACTTGTGACCCCAAATATTACTGGTCTGAGTACACGAACTTCGTTAATAACCCTAAAATCACAGGCTTTTTGACAATCTAAACAGCTTATACACAAATATGAATACTTATTTTTACTTATTTTGTGTTTTTTGTAATCAATAAAAGGAAAATATTACATCAGCAATTATTTTATTACCCTTTAAATTGATTTCTGGAGATTATCCAAGGTGCTTCATGACCCATAATTGGGTCCCAAGCCCAACTTTGGGAACCAAAGTGCACTGGTTCCCAAACTTTTCAGCTTTTGACCCACAAAATAACAGTAACAGTGACCTGAGCCCCCAACTATTTTTGGATGATAAACATTTGTATCAGGTCAACAAAACATGGGCATAGCAACAACATTTTTATATACTACATTTATCCATTTTAAATATACTAACCTCACTCAGTTGTAACAACTAAGACAAAAATGTAATTAATTCAGAAAATCTTTTCAGGACCCCACCTTGCTGTTTCGGGACCCCAACTTTGGGAAACACTGCCTTAAGGCATTTGACCAAAACATGTCTTTTGTTAGCCGGACAAACAAAGACCCTAAGACTCTCCATTGGCATGTAGTTTAATCTGTGTTACATACAGTAGATTAATTAGTGAGCTTCTTTTACAATTCATGTACTTGGAACCCCACACACTATAGGTTTGAATTAAGAAAGCTCCTTGGATAGGAAGCACAATGTTTTTAGCTTTAACTTGAAAAACTTTGGCAGATACGACTGAATCGTTTTAAATAACCTGGAATGACTTTCTGTCCTATGTTAAAGGTTGTTATTAACAGATTAGTGAGAGTTATTTTCTGTGTCTCAGATTCCTAGCTCAGGCTGTATGACTGTTGACCTCCAGGCAGGTGTTCTTCGAGTAGAAGTGCTTCTTGGGAAAATGTCCTACATGGTACATTTATGTGAGTAGATTTGTAGTTTTGTTTTAGTTTATTTTTATATAACTCAAATGACAAACATTGAGTTTGGGTTCTTTATTTAGATTATTATTTTTGTAACACAACTACATCATCTGTTTCATTTGCTTTCAGTAAATGTTAGATGGAGTTTGAACACTACAATTACAGAGAACGTATTTAAAAAGGTTTACCTTGTAAAAACGTAGTTGTGGTAAAATTACTTTTCTGGATTTTCAGGTCTTACTGATGAAGTTAAGGAAACCGTTGCTGGTAAGAAAACAATTGGGGATGGATATAAAATGGGCCTTCTGTTGATGTTGCTCATTAATCTAGTACTTCAATTTAATTTTTAGTAGCTATTTGTCAATATGAATTAACAAATACTCAAACACATTGCTGTACCTCAGTGTGATGAGGAACCTTTAGAAAAATGTTTGTGTCTGCCTGTTTTTCTGAGAAACATTTGCACTTGTTTTTTTATTCATCTTCAGTGCACACTGCTTCCTCTGTTGGAAAGATTCAGGTCACCATGCACAAACAGAATAAAGAAAAATGGAAAAGTCTTGGTCAGCCTCTGGAGTTCCACAATACGTTTATATGCAAAAAGGACAGAGGTGAGATTAAAGATTAGTGGCTCATCTAACTATGGATGTCACATTGAATGTTACCAGTCTTCTCTTCTATTATACAGTAGCAAGCTGCACAGTGAAACCAAAATGTCCTTATAATTTCTGGATTGAAATGTATATTTGTATTTCAATTCCTTTAAAATGGTTTGGAGTTGATTACTTTTAGCTCAGCCAGAGCACCGTCCCCATTGGTCACTAATTATTCCTGCTCTTATCTTTCTTAACAGCTCTCTATTATCGGGATTGTACCCTAGTATCTAAAGCTGATGTGAATCATAACACTCAACTTTTTAGACTGCAATGTCCAAGAGGGACTGTCATTCATGTGCCTGTTGGACAACATGTCTACCTCAAAGCTCTCATTCAAGGTAAATAACTTTGCTCTCAGCTAGTGAATATTATATTTTGTACATGTAAGCAGTAAATTCTCCTTACCAATGTTACCTGCATTTTTACTCCACATAGATAACATACACTCAAACACCCAGCATGAGAAAATCCAACCATTGTTTGTTAGTTGAAATACTTTTTCTGCAGGATTGTTCAAATTTTCTTAAGAAGAGAAGACTTCTGTAAAGGCCCTGCCACGCTAGAATGTTTTAGACAACTTATGCCAACTTATAAAAATTTTAAAGACTAAGAGATTAAAAACAAATCAACTGGAAGCCTCTTTTAGGCGTGTACATAATGTAATGCTAAAAAATTGATTAAATATATAACTGTAATGCATTTAGACATAAAAAATAATGAGTTTGCACAAGTTGTCTAAAATGTTACAGTGTGATGGCGCCTTAAAATTTCCTATTTGACTCATTAGCGCCACTAGTGTTTGGACATGGAACTGCATCATTGCTCTCGGGCAAACAACAGATGAGTGACAGGGCAAGAGCACTTCAGGGGGCCAATCCGATTTCAGCTGGGACCAATGCAACTATGGCCCCGCCCTTAGAAACACACCTGGGGCTCTTACCCCCAGTTTACACTGCTTGTTGCTCTGCTCAGCTGTGCACGTCAGTCATTTGTACCCCGGAAGTTGCTTTCCTATTGGGAATCAAACATTTTTAACAGTAAAATGTGAATCTTTGACAGGATTAAAGTAATGGTGTGTTTTGTTTTGTTTTTTGCAACAACTCAATTTTTTTTTTGTCAAAGTGTCGGCTTGTAATAGTTGTAGTTTATTATAAATGTCAGCAAATTTTTGAAACTGTTACATTTACTGTCATATGTATAACATGTAAGTGAACAAAGTAGATGAAAAGAAAAGGAATCATGAAACTTTTTGTTGTTGTTATAACTAGATACAGAGGTAGTGAGGCCATACACTCCAGTGGATCAGACTTTGGCAGCAGCTTCCCATCAATCTTCTCAGGAGTCAGACCTCTACCTCATGGTCAAAGTTTACCCTGATGGCGTCTTCACCCCGTACCTCAACAACCTGCAAATTGGTAACTATGGGTTCTGTTGTAAGGTTAAACTTGTCTGAGTGACTAGTGTGAATGTTTAATGTACTCTCACTGTTGCACACTGCTTCTCACTACGGCTGCACATTAGGAAAACCTGCAATGTGCAGTAACACTGCTTAATATTCCCATAACAAAATGACTTGTGATAAATAGTGTTGATGTTTGATATTGATGAAAATTAATAACTGCTGCTCACTACATCATTTATATTTCAGCATGACTGTTTTATTAAAAAAATGCAGCTAGATACAGCTGCTGTAGTAGCAATGCAACAAACTGCATGCAATAGTTTCTTAATGACTTTGTGCCCATAAGAGTTTCTGATGCTTTAAATACTGAAAAACACCCCTCACTATTAGTTTTTTTCCCCCAAATAAATTATCCAACAAGATCTCCAAAGAGATCCATCCAATTGGCAAAATACGTAAGAGCTCCATTTGATTGGTCCAATATTTTTACCTCATCCTCTTTGTTGTTTCTTGAACCTTAACATTTTCAAGTTACAGTGAAATCTGTTTCAGGAAATCCTTTTTTACACTGATCTGAAAGGAGAGCACATGAGGCAACATGAGTCATAGTTTTAATCAAATTTCTATTTTCAAGGTGGTCATATATCTGTGAGTGGTCCGGAGGGTACTTTCAGTCTCCGACGTCTTCGTGACATCACAAACCTCTACTTGTTAGCTGCAGGCACAGGCTTTACTCCCATGGCTCGCCTCATCCGCCTCGCCCTTCAGGAAGTCGACACCATCAGGTAGGAATTAAATGACAAACTGAATGAAATTACAACAGTTCACTGGTACCTCTGAAATCGGTGCAGTGATGGTAAAAATATATTTAAACACATTCTTGTTTCAGTTTTAAAATTTTAAGCTCAGTATAATTCAAACACAATTTGACAATTAATAAAAAGTTGGATTTGTAGTTGAATAAAGTGTAAAAAAAAGTATTGAATATCAACAGGACTAATTGGGAGTATTTACGTATGGGGAAAATGATCCAAACCATACAAGTAGCCCATCAATTTAAATCAATCATCATCAATTGATTTTTTTTCCCACTTGGCTGGACCTGTATGTCTCCTGTGTTTATGTTGGTACATGTAATATGTTAATTCTGTACTGTGGAGATCATTAAGAGTCGTTGTCGGGTGAAAAAATCTTTTGCTAACACTGTGTTGACCGTGAACCGGAAGTGCTGGGAGTGGCATTCAATGCTGGGCCGGATGTCCGTGGCATATAGGCTATTGGGCCCTGAGGTCAAAAAGGTTAAGAACCCCTGCTTTAAATGAAGTTTACCCAAAATCCTTCATAGCATACACTTTACTCTTTCATTGAGAGAATTTCCCTCAGGAAAGTTTCATTCCTCTCTGAGAGATCTTCACTTAGTGTTGGTGGACTTAAAGTTACTGGAACTTAATTTAAAAGAAACTAATTTGTCTGCTAATGTTTTTTAAAGTTAGCAAAAATGCTAATAAGCTAAACAAAACGTTAGTTCCACCATTTGCTGCTAACTGATTAGCAAAACTGTCCCCACCACTAGATATGATGTGAAGAACTTAAAACTCCTTTTGTAACAACAAAAATGAATTTAATCACTTTCATTTTACTGCTGTGATTAATGATTGTAAATACAAACATTTTGATAAGTAAATCCTTTGTGTGTTCTCAGGCAAATAAAGCTGCTCTTTTTTAACCAAAGGAAGGAGGACATTCTGTGGCACAATCAGTTGGATGAACTGGCAACTCAAGACAAACGGTACTTCAGTTTTTGCAAAAAGAAATACAATTCAGGGAGAAATACCAGTATGGACAGTTCTGATTTGTAGGAAAATAACGAGAAGAGGAAGTGATATTTCATTCTTTGACAAAATAAGTATTGTTTGATGATTGGATTGAATGAAAAATTCAGTGTAGTACCATTTTTCTTTTTAATGTTTAGTTACTTATAAATGTAAAATAACAAAATTTTCCAAAACTTGCAGATTTTATGTTGCATTTGAAATTATTTTCGTGTGTGTGTTCACATTATGTTTGCATTGTGTCAGGTTTCAGGTGGAATACATCCTCTCTGAGCTGTCTGACAGCTGGACGGGTAGGACAGGTCGGGTGAATAAGACCATGCTGAACGAGCTCCTCATCAGACCAGATGAGGCCAGATGTTATGTTTGCGTGTGTGGCCCTTCAGCCTTCACAGAGCTAACAATAGGGTATGGAATACAATATTATTAATTGGATCAATACTGATGTGATGGAAACTACAGTAGAGGGGAACCCATAGGGCCTTCTAGGCTTAGTGCCATATAAATAAATGAAATTGAAATTATGATATACATTTGTTTGTTTTCACCTTGCCATAATTAGGTATTGTGTGTCAAATTTTGAGGGACAAATTAATTTAATCCACTGGAAAAAAGGTTATAACTTAAAATGCAGAAAAGTGAATATTTTTAGACTGCACTGTAAATCCTTTCTAGTGTCCAAATATGGTGTAACACATCTTTATATTTGCATTTTTCCGATCTCAGTCTTCTGTGTAGACATTACAAACATGCACATGGTTCTGAAACTGAGCAGAATAGTCAGGTTTCCAGCTCAACACTTTCAGATCCAGTGATGAATGTGTTGTAATAAAACTGCCTCGTGGTTTTCACCTGGACCCTGGTCTGTTTCTGTTCATTCCACAGACTGTTGAAGCAGCTGGACTTTAGTGAAGATGAGCTCCACACCTTCCAGGGATGAAGAGTTCAGCCCACCTCCCTGAAAAACCTAAATGAAGGAGAAAATGTGTTTTCTATAAATATTTTTTTGAATCTATGATGTGGGGCATGAAAAAACATATCTATGCACTGAGGACACGATACTGAATGCATCTTCATCAGGCAGTTCTGATTTAAAAATTCATGGTGCAAATGGATCCTGTAAAACTACTACGGATGAGCAGCAGAAGATGAAGCTTTCCTCTGAAAATCACTCAAGTTTTATTAAATAACTGCACTTGGAATTACAGTATGTGTTGTGAATGACTCTCAGACACTACCAGGTCAAATCTTAGTGCAATATCTTTCAAATTGACTAAATTGTTATTTGATTGATTTTAAAGGTCAAATTGGTTGTGGCAGTCATCTTGAATTGTGTTGATTCCAACAGTGAAGTTACGAGTGATGGTTCTCCCTAGCTTCATTTTCCTATAGCCTAGCATACGTTCTACTGCAGCCTGGCACACATGCAGTGATATTACTACTTACAACGTTTTAAATATCACAGTCTAATAATGGGGTACACTGAATCGGTTTCCTTTTTTCTTTCCTTTTTTTTTTGACTGAATCTGTTTCTAAGTTCTCTCAAAATAAACTGTTCACGTTGCCTTGTGATGATCAGTGAAAGTGAACCCACTGTAGGAAACGGTTATTCACTACACACATTCAATTTATATTGTACGTTGGCAATTCGTAACATTGTTGAGGCAGATAATGGCAGTGGTGTGTGAGTGTGTTGTGGGGTCTGTGGTGGAGGAATGCGGGTGTGGCGACTTGGTATTTTCTTACAGGCTCTGAGATGTAAAATAAATTTAAATCTGAGATTGTTTGTTTTTGTACAACTTCATATTTATGTATTTATTCTGTGATGTTTTAATGCAAATTAAAAATAAAATGAGAAATACAATGAAACACTGATTTCTGATTAGTGTGACTGGACTGCTCAGAAAAATAACATTAGCATCACACACTTCAGAAGGTTGACCAACAAGGTTCACACTGGAAGAGGCAGAGAACATGCAAACTCTACCCAGAAAGGTCCCCGGACAGGATCTGATCCAGCAACCTTCTTGCTGAGAGGCAACACGACACCCTCAGTAAAAAAAAAATAAAATAAAATAAAATTAATTTAAAAACAAGTCTCAGTCTGTGTCAAAAGCTAAAGAATAAAATTGTATTTTTAGAAGACTTTTAATGGACAGTAAAGGGGATTGTGTAATATAAAATTGAAGGCTGATCTACAATCTAGGAGCAGGAACACGAAAAGCTCTGCTCCCTCTGAGTCTCCATTTAGACCTCAGCACCTCCAGGAGCAGCTGATCAGCTAACGGTTGCGTCGAACGGGAAAGTACAGGTGAAGAAACTCAAGAGAGGTTGGATGGTGGAAAAGAACATTTAATATTTAAAAAACTAAACATTTTTAAACTTATTTTGAACTTACAATGTTTTGGATGACAGAACCTACAACAAACCCTCGTGTTGAGATGTAAACAGATCAGTCAGTATGAGGTTTCAGTTGTTGACAGGGTGGGCTGCAGTCGGCACTTCAAGGGTTGGAGAGAGCCACTCCCTGTTTCTGAAGATGTCTCAGAATATCCAGAATTGAGTCCAGCTCAGTACGGAAACCATTCAGCTCTCTGCTCCTGTCCTGAGCCAGATGCCTCCAGTGATCCACCTCTGACTGAAGATCAGCTGCTGACATCTGCCACAACCCCCCCATGACCTGCAGAGATGGAGTTTATCAGGGTAACAACAACCCTCAGCATCAGAGCAGCAACTGTCTGTTCTCTGCTATAGATACACTGAGTTTCCTTAAAGCAACACACTCATTCATTCATAGGAAAAACCCTCCTTTAGTTAACTGGGTTTTACATACACTTCATATGAACATGAGTGACATCAAAGTCTTAATCCACAGGGTTTAATATGATGTTCGCCCAGTCTGTGCAGGTATAACAGATTCAACTTTTATAGGTTGACTTTCCACAAGGCTTAGGAGAGTTTTTTATTGGAATTTTTGACCATTCTTCCAGAACAGCATGGATGAGGTCAGACTGATGTTGGACGAGAAGGCCTGACTCAAAGTCTTTGCTCTCTTCCACACCATGTCTTTCTGGACCTTACTTTGTGCACTGGTGTGCAGTCTTGTTGGAACAGGAAGTGGCCATTCCAAAACAGTTCCCACAAAGTTATGAGCAGGAAATGGTCCAAAATGACTTGGTATGCTGAAGCATTAAACATTTTTTTCACTAGAACTAAGCAGCCAAGTCCAAACCTTTAAAAACAATCCCATACAATCATCCCCCCTCCACCAGACTTTACACTTGACACAGTACAGTCAGACAGTTCTCCTGGCAGCCACCAAATCCAGACTCGTCCATCGGATTGCACTGGTGGCATCCCATCATGACACTACACTGGAAATCGTTAAGCTCCAGAAAGCAATCCATTCGTTCATAAGTGCTTGATTTTATACACCTTTGACCATGAAAGTGACCGGAAAACTGGAATTAAGTGATTCGGACGGGTGAGTAAATACTATTAGCAGTACAGTACATCAAGACGTAAGATTGTCTTTCCCAGGTTGTAAAGTGATTTAAAGCTAAAAGCTAACCAAGTGTACAACAGTTCACAGCAGATACTTAAAAATGAAGCTAAAATGTAAAAAATGTTCTGACTGGTCACTGAGTGTGTATATATGTCTGTGTGTATATACTGACAATATTTATGAATGTAGGCATGTATGTATGTATATCTTTATATATGTATGAGTATGTGTATATTTTTATATATGCCCTCCATGTTTTTATCCATTTATTTTTCAGGTGAGCGGACAGATGTTGGGTGTGTGGTCCTGTGTTTTGTTGGTGTACATTTAATATACTTCTAATCGCTATTTCAATCTTTCTATCTTTCTAATTACTTTTCTCTCTGTTTTTCTCTCTGTCTCTATTTTCTCTTCACTTAAAAAAAAGTCACTGATGATGAAGAAATAAATAAACTAAATAAACTAATATTTGGTTTCGTTTTCTACTGAAGTGACAGAAAAAAGTAAAAATTGAGTGAAAAAGTGTCCACTCTAGCTGCTTCAAGAGTTATTTAAAAAAAATCAGCAGATGTATTGATTAACTAGTCATCATCACTGTGATTACCTATGAAAGACGTTTTGTCAGCTTGCTGCTCTGGAGCGTACAGGTGTGTATTAACACAACGCCAAGCAGGAAAAGTCTAAAGCAACTGTTGCTGCCCGTCAATGTGGGAGGGGTTAAACGTTATTTCTAAACCAGGGGTGGGCAATCCTGGTCCTGGAGGGCCGCAGCCCTACATGTTTTACATGTTTCCCTGCTCCAATACCTCTTCCAAGTTCTGCTGTACGGAGGACCAAAACTGACATAATTAGAATTAAAAGCAGAAACATAGAAATGAATCACTAAATAAATGTTTAAAATGCACGAAATAAATTAAAAAAGAACTTAACCTCAAGTTTTATAATTTAATTCACCTTCATATTTATTTTTCCAGCTTA
>NW_013952785.1:484062-496647 GCF_001266775.1 Austrofundulus limnaeus
AATTTATTGAAACTAACCTGGAAAAAAACAAATATGAAAGTCAATTAAAATATAAAAAGGGAGATAAAGTTCTTTAATTGGTGCCTTGAGTGTATTTATTTAGTGGTTCATTTATATAATTCTGCTTTTATTTCTAATTATGTCAGTTTTGGTCCTCCATACTGCAGAAGCCTGATAATCATATATTCATTCAAATCAGGTGTGTTGGAGCAGAGAAACAAGTAAAAAATGCAGAGCTGCGGCCCTCCAGGACCAGGATTGCCCACCCCTGTTCTAAACCATTAAGAGTCTCCCATTCTATTATTATTATTATTATTCTATTATTATTATTATATTTATCCATTTATTTTTCAGGTGAGCGGACAGATGTTGGGTGTGTGGTCCTGTGTTTTGTTGGTGTATATTTAATATACTCCTAATCGCTATTTCAGTCTTTCTATCTTTCTAATTACTTCTCTCTCTGTAAAAAAAAAAAGAGTCTCCCATTCTACTGAGAAAGATTCACATGTGAAAAACATTTAGGTCAGCTGCCATTCTTACCAGAACTTGATGACCCAGAAAAATTCACCCCAAGATCAAACTGTGCAATGCTCAGAGAAACTACCTCCATCTCAGGAACAATCCTTGCCTCTGAATGCCCAATCTGTTGTTAACATCTCAAAGCAAATCAGAGTCAGAAACTCAGACACTGACTGCATTCTCCAGAGAAAATTTGAGTATTCTTCTGATCAGCTTCATATTTGTAAAAGGATAAACATGGCTGCTACCTGCTGCAGCTCCTGCTCTCTGTGTTTGTGTCTCAGCTCCATGTTGAAGATCTTCTTTTCCAGCTCACACAGGAGCCTCGCCTCAGAACTCTGAGCGTCCTTGGCTTCCTTCAGCTCCTGCAGCAGCTTCGTTAGCTGTACAAGATAAGGGACGCAGTGTTGAAATCAAATGAAAATGCTACAAATTCAAATACTAAAGTAAAACACGATAACTGAAATACAGAAAACTCCTGAAGACATTTTGTCAGTGGCTGTTCTTTAGCGCACACATTTAAATCCACCCAGAATCTCTGCCCTCCTTTTTATGACCTCTACGTTGCCACTATATCCATTCCTCAGATCTCTCCACCTCAGTGTTCCTTTTGTCCACCTCACCACCAAGGGTCCACAGCCCTGGAACTCACTACCACCAAAAAACAGAGACCCTCTGCCTCTCGATCAGACTAAAATCCACCTGTTCAGGATTGCTTATCAAAGTTGATTAGAATTCTCCCCATCTTGTCCTTTTGCCTCTTTGTCAGCATTTTGATGTTTATGTGTGCATATTTTAGCGTTTGAATGTTTTTATTTGTATGTGTTGCTTGCGGAGCGTCAGAAAGAAGCAGCTAAATAAAATGCACATGAAAGCTACTCACCTGTTTCTGCAGAGTGTCTTCTTTACTTTGGGATATTATGAGGGCCTCTTTACATCCCTGTAGTTCTTTCAGCTGCTCTTGCAAATGTTTCATTGCAATCTGTAGGAGTATATTGAAGTTGAAAGGACAGAGTTTCTTTGGATCTCACTGCTGGCAAGAAGCTGAATGGTCAGTAAGCTCCTACCTCCTTACTGTTGAGCTCATTTGTCAGTTCTGCAACCTTTGAGGATGAGTGCTCCAGGGCGTGAGTGGCATGCAGATGGTCCAGCACCCTGAGGTGTTCCTTCCTCATCGATGACAGCTGCTCTGCACAACACTCCTTCAGCCTAATGTGACACATTACTGACTGTTGGGTTTCCACATTTATTTTGTACACAAATTAAACCTCTTTTGTCCATTAATACTTTGTCTCTTACCAGATTTCTTTAAAGATCCAGTATAATGAGTTACAAAAACATTTAATTTCCATTTGGGAATATTATTCATATTGTTACTCAAACATTTTTACCTCAACCAACTACTTACTATCTTACTAACTCTATAAAAACTCTGCACATAGTGAGGAGGGTTAGGAAAGGTTGTGGGAACTATCACCCTGTGTGAAGGGGGACTTAAATAGTTTTAAAGGGATCCCCAATTAGTTGTAACATTAGCCTTTATTTGACAAACATGTATTTTAACTGTAAAATAAAGACTGTAACAATACTGTAGGCTGTTTAGTTTTTATAATTTTTAAACTAAAAGTTTAAAAATATATTTCACGGACAGGGCCATTTTATTTACATGTAAAGCGTTCTGGGTAAATGATGACGTGGATAGGTCCTTGGTGCAAGGCTGCTAGTGAGATATATCCACCCTGAAGTTTAATCTTGGACAATATCTGATGATYGACTCTTTTAAATGAAACCAGAGAGCGTTGACAGAGAGGAGAAGGTAGAAATGACTCAGCCTGGAACTGAAAATATRGATGGAGGACAACAGAGCTGCTTCATGGAAGAAGAACCTCAGCTTAGCCTGTTAGCTTTAGAGTTAGCCCCGATGCTATCACCATATATATGTATTAGCTCAGTGCTACACATTCTCCTCTCATCACTGAGGTCCTCCATCCACATGACAGAGAGGGGAACGCAAAAATGACTCAGCCTGCAACTGAAAATATGGATGGATAGCTTGTTTGTCGCGCTAGCGCCGAGCTAATACATATAAGGCAATATAGCATCAGTACTAGCACAAAGGCTAACAGGCTAAGCTGAGGTTCTTCTTCCATGAAGCAGCTCTGTTGTCCTCCATCCATATTTTCAGTTCCAGGCTGAGTCATTTCTACCTTCTCCTCTCTGTCAACGCTCTCTGGTTTCATTTAAAAGAGTCGATCGTCAGATATTGTCCAAGATTAACCTTCAGGGTGGATATAGCTCGCTAGCAGTCATGCACCGATTACCTAGTTGATGTCATCATTTACCCAGAATACTTTTCGTGTAAATAAAATGGCTCCATCCATGTTAAAATTTATTTTAAAAAAATAACTAATCTAAACAACCTACAGTATTTTTACAGTCTTTATTTTACAGTTAAAATAAAAGTTTATCAAATAAAGTCTTATGTTGCAACTAATCGGGGATCCCTTTAAAGGATGCACATTACTTGCTCAGCTCCTCCTCTGCTCGCACAGCTTCTGCCTGCAGCACCTCCTTCTCCTGTTTCCTGTGCAGCTGGAGCAGCTCCACCTGCTGCTTCAAAGCCTCGTTCTGCTGCAGGACCTCAGAGATATGACTTCCTGTCAGAGGAAGAAAGAGGAAATGCAAAGATGATGGATTAAAAATCTTGGAGAAATGTTTTATTTACATCACTGAAGCAATGTGGCTTCTTACAAATCAGAGAAAATAATAATAATATCACTGATTTATATCTGTCAGTTGTTCTGTCGCATCACAGTAGCAGTAGTTATGGGTGGACAACATTAATCAACCTTGTAACATTCTGTTGAAGGTGATTTGTTGGAAACACAAACAACACTCGATGAGTAATTCATTAAGTACATTCAATGTATTCTGAAGTTTCTTTAGTTCGATATCAAAAATGACAGTTTTTCATATATTGAATTCAAATTTCAACAGTGATTTTTGAGCACTGTCATTCAATTCACAAGGAGTTGAGCTTTTCCCCCTGGTCATCTTAAACTCTAGAGTGAACAGTGTGTTTATGTGTCCAACATAAGAAAAACAGCTTCATTTACGTTGGCGAGCTCTCAGAGTTTCAAGTTTATGCTATTCAGTTGGACTCCATCTAACCTAGACCGAATCTTTAGCTTTATTAGAGTAGTAGAAAATCGTTGTCAAAGTGGGTCTTCAGATCAAATATTTTTGATTAAAAAGATGAAAGGATGGATTTCTTGTTTTTATGTCTTTAATAAATTAAAATTTGTTTCATGTGCCTACTTTTTTCAGTTGTGTCAAAGTTATTTTGTTTCCACAATAAAACCTATTTTGCACCCTTAAGTTTTTAGTTGTGTACATTAAAAATACAAACCTCCCACAATTTCTATTAAGTGTCACATTGCAAAGCAAAAAAAACATTAAGTAATATAAAGCTGAGATGGAGGAATAACTTTGCCACCCGCTGCGCTTGTTTGCTTCCATTAATTGCTGAATAATTGAGGGGAAGCATTATGCAGGGAGTAACTCTGCAGTATGAATGCTGTGACGATTGATTTTACCTACATTTGCTTAAGAAGTTGCAACACAGCGAGCACTAGCTGTAAGTTAAATGTAACAAACACAAACCTAGAACAGCCAAAGGTTAGCTTAAAAGGTAAAAGTGGCAAAACTCTAGCTAAAAACTAAAAGTAGCGTAAGGACAATAAAAACAGGGCAAGTATGCTGAAGATTTAAAAGATAATGTTATTAAAGAAATTTCTGGGAAAAATAAAGTTATATATTTTTAAAAGGTACAAAAGAGACAAAAACATAACACTTAATGAGTTGAACATTTTGATACATTAATGGCCAAAACAGCAGTAAGTATGCAGTAGAAGTTAGATTGTGATAAATGTAATTTAGGACATGAGCAGCTTCAGGTAAACAGAATCATCTACATCAAAGTGAAAGAGAAATAAGAGTAGAAGCTCAGGAACTAACCGTGCAACCTGATGCTCTGTTAGTACATAAAATGATGCAGAGAGAAGATTCAAACCTGTAAAGACCATCGGCTGGTAGGTCTTTTCACACTGTGCAGCAGGAAACGATTCTCCCTCTGGGACAGTGGAACAGACGGTTCTGGTCTGGACCTGGCGCTGTTTGGTGTGTGCAGAACTGGGTTCTGGTCTTGATGCAAACAACATGTTTCTCCTTTCTTTCTGCAGTCTCTCCACAGTGCGGCTCAGCTCCTGAATACGTTTCGTCTTGGAGGCAAGCTCTTGGTTTAGGCGTTCTATTCGCGCGCCAAATGCGGCCTCGGCTTGGCGCTGGTGTCGACCCGGACTTGGCTGCTCCTGCATTAAGAGAGGTTCTGTTTATAGAAAGGGAAGATTTACTTCTCTGTTGTTCTCTTTGCTAAATCACATCCAGTTATCTTTGACATGTTCTTCTTTTGTAAAGTTTCTGTCAGGGGAGTAATGCTGCGTTCACACCGAACGCGATTTCAGCTTCAAAATCGCAGCCAACGCTGAAGTTGGTCACTTGTGCACTTTGAGGTCAGACGTAGGTCAACTCTTGAAGCGCTGCACGGCAAGAGCCTCCCCGCCCCTCCCTCCTCTGTCGGGCTCTGTTTAATGTCGGACGAGGAAGTGGCTTTGCTTTATTTACAGAGAGCAAGAGCATGTCACGTTCATCAGATAATTAATTCACCAGATAATTCAGAGACATTCTGAGTTTCATCACCCAGGAGCTGCGGGAGAGGCTCACAGCTCGCTTTCAGGACTATTTTTGTCCCGAGTCCAGTCTGATGAGCCGCTGCCACGCATTGGTGAGGATTTCTCCTGTCAGGACAACGACTGCAGGCACTCGATTTCAGCTAAAGAGCTCCTCTCCATCTGTTTCAGGTTAGTGGACATCATTCAGTAAACTGTCCCGTCGGGAAATATGTCGCTACGTCACACAGTGGAGTCTCTCTGATTGGTTGACGAGGCGCATCGAGCTGCAAAAGTTCAGATTTTCTAACTTCAGCGATTTGCGCCTCAGCGCGTCGAACGCTTAGATCATTCAAATTGTTCAAATTGCGCTGCTCTAGTCGTGCTTGAGGCGCCGCAGCCCTTCCCGACACTGATTGAAGCGAGTCCACCATAGACGTTGTATGTAAACCTGATGCTCCTGATGCTGAAATCGCATTTGGTGTGAACGCACCATAACTTTGAGAAGTCTTGTACTGACCTTGTTTTTGAGCTGCTGCTGCTGAAGAGACTCAATCTGATCACGGAGGTATTTCTCTGTTTCCTGGTGGCTGTCTTGTACATGCTGCAGCTTTTCTTCCAGAGACTGACACCTAGATTTCCATGGTTCTGATCCAGGTTCTGCTACAGTCAGCTGCTGCTCCAGCTCAGAGATCTGCTGCTCGTAGCGAAGCTTCAGGACACACACACACAATTTAGGTACAAGAAAATATGATTTAAATGTCCTTGGTATACGTTTCCTATTAACTAATAATCATAGGACTTACTGGAGCATTCCTTGCAATATTACATCAGGTGTACTTTAAATTGATCAAATAAGACCTGAGAGTAGGAATAATGCCTAACTTGTACTGAAAACAACTGTGCTGATGTTAAATGTGATAAATGTTGGTACATCCCTCATTATAGATGCAACAATGCCTAGCATTAGTCTCTAGGCGTGCCATTGCATCTCTTATTAGGTTGCTTTGACACCAACGTGCACATTGCAAACAGATTTCCCTCTCTATGAATGTGTGTTTATCAATATCAATATCAATCAATCAATAAGTTTATTCACTCAATTCAACAATTTTCCTCATTATAACATAAACACATTTTCGTTTAACACATACTATGCATGAGTGAAAAGGGAGCAGGAAGAAGAAAAACCTTGTATAAACCTGCTCCTTTCTCAATAATTACAATCATTTTTCATGGCCACATACATTAAATCACAAATATAATCTGCAAACAATATATCGTTCTCCTCATTAACTCAAAAGTGTATAAGACTTAACAATTTTTTCCTTATAAAGTATTTTAAATTGATTTAAAGTAGAACATTTTTTCAAAGAGTCATCCAAACTATTCCATAATTTTACCCCATAAACTGAAATTCACATTTGCTTTAAAGTAGTACGCACAGTTTTACTTTTAAAATCATATTTTCTTCGGCTATTTCATTTAAATGTGTCTAAATTGTGCAAGCACAGACACACTGTAAAAAATGAAATGTTGGATTTACTTAACCATGTTATGTTACCTGGTTCCACTTAACTGAGTTGAGTAAATTCAAAGCAACATACCAGTTTTTTAGCCAAAGAACATGAGAATGTTGCTTTGAATTTACTCAACTCAGTTAAGTGGAACCAGGTAACATAACATGGTTAAGTAAATCCAACATTTCATTTTTAGAGTGCATGCAGTATTACTGGCAGCACAGTTTTAGCAAACATCTCCCTCTGAGAAGTCAATTAATGGACAAAAATCCAAATTTGTGTCGACAAATTCAGGCCTAAAAGTGGTTCACTTGTTCCATTGACAACTTGCTGTAAAACCACTGAACTTCCTCCATAACATAACTTAGAAAATAGTAACATAAATTGTTCTTACAAACAGTTTTTTTTACAAATACAGTTTGGTTAATCCAGTGCTGATGAGCTTTTTCACACCAAAAACCTATCTAGTTTCAGCCTTCAGTAGTACTCCGTTATCACACCAACTCAATAACAAAAGAAGGTCTTTGAAGTGATTCTAAAATGTGTTTAATAAACTTCCCCTTCCTGTTTGTTGTGTTAAAACCCGGCACTGGTCTCAGTTATACCTTGATCCTGTGGAACTGTTGCTCCATGGCCTGCAGGCTGCGTTTTGCCTCTTCATCATGACTCTCCAGTTCAGCCTCCAGACGCTGGATTCTGGCTTCCAGCAGAGCATTGATGCTGCTGGGTTCAGCGTTGCCATTGCTAACATCTGTGGCTGCTGCATAAATCAAAGCAGGCAGCGAGTTTGGGTTTCTGGTTCTCAGGATCTGCTTAAGTTCCTGCACCTGTCGCAAACAAAAGACTTGTAAGGTAACGGAGGCACAAGTTAACTGGTAGACTTGCTCGTTGCTGTGGGAGAAACCTGTCGCTCCAGGTCCTTGATTCTCTGTGTGTCTGCAGATCTGTCTCTGGCCTTTCTTTGTTGCTCGTTACTTCTTTTGACCACCTCCTTCTTCAGGTTTTCTACCTGAAATGGAAACAGACCGTTATTTTCACAACGGTGCTTTGTGAAAAAACACAGAACTGGCATCCAGCACATGTACAGTGGATATAAAAGTCTGCACCTGCCTGGTAAGAAATAAATAAAGAAATAAACCATGGATTACATTACAACAATTACATTTCAAACTTTTCCCAAATGTGCTGTGACACCATGAACAATCCACAGGGTTCCCACACCTTGGTCAACATCAAATTCAAGGACCTTTCAAGGACTTTCCAGTACCAATTTCGTGCGACGGCAATTACTTACTGCTACCACAGAATGTTACAAATAAACAGTTTTAATATCATGTAAATTCAACGAAAATCTGGGACCCAATGAAAGAAAGTGGATTAAATGTACACCCTACATTCATATCTACAATACATGGACATGTAATTATGTCCTGACAGGTTCGGCAGCTCACTTTGGGAGGAGGGGATGTGAACATGTCCAGACCCTCAGTGAGGACAGGAGGAGCTGTGGTGCTCTCACCTGGGCTCAGAAAGAATGACCTGCTCTGCTCTGATTGGTTAAAACTAGGACTACGGCTCACGTTATTTGTTGAAATTTGCCACGTCAGTTTACCGTAATCCTGAGTTATTCACTGCAACAAATGTATGTTTTTTATTTATTTATTTATTTATTTATTTTTACAGATAATGAAAATCAGTCGTGTGAATAGAGAACTTCAATCCCCAAAAAACATTCAAGAATTTTCAAGGACAAGTGTAATTTTTGGCTGTTTTCACAAACTTTCCAGGGCCTTGAATTTTTTTCAAATTCACAAACTTTCAAGGATTTCAAGGACCCGTGGGAACCCTGAATCCAACTGAAAAACATGAGATCCTTTCACTAGAACTAAGCGGCCAAACCAAACTCCTGAAAAAAAAACTCCATACAATAATCCCCCCTCCACTGTCATAATACCACTAATAGTTGACTATTTAGTATTAGGTAATAAAGGTAATTTCATGATCAGACTTACTGCACTGTTGATATCCTATTTATTATCTGTTAGCAAATTAAAAACCCATTTAAATTCCAGGGTGTAGATGCCAAAACAAAAAGAATAAACAAGGATGAATACCTGTTGCAAGGCACTGTATAATAAATCTATTAAGTTGTCGATCTGAGCCGTATATTTACGGTAATTATCAAGCTAAAATTCTACAAAATCAATGTGAATTTTCTGAACATCCAAACTCATCTCTTACTACTTTCTGGTTAGTCGTCTCCAACTTTTTGTCAGATAACCAGAAGAAATCTACTAATGTTTTGTTTATACCTTTATATACTGAAGAGTCAAGTACTTACGCAGAAATATGGGTCAGTGAGTCAACAGTAAATCAGAGAGGAGTATGACCTGTTCTTTGAGCTGAAGTATCTCAACTGTAGCAGCCTTCAGTCGGACAACATCCTGGTCCAGCAGTTCCTGGTTCTTAGAAAACCACTGTAGCTTCTTCTTCAGCGCTGCCACTTCCTCTCTGTGTCTGTCCTCCAGAACATGCAGCTCCAGAGTTTGTTCTTCGAAAACACAACACAACAATTTGTTGTGTGTAATTATTTTTAGGTTGCAGGACGTCACGCAGGAATGACTAAAAGATACTGATAATCATTTAGTACACGTCTAAACAGGAACAGGTTTCTCAACTCTCACATCCATGAAGTCAATCTGTTATAAGTGAAGAACTCCCTGTAATCTGGTCAAACACGTCTGCAGCCTGTCTACCTGAGGCAGGAGTAGTCTGGTCTTTAGCCGCCTCTCTCTCCTTCTTCATCATGTCGACTTCCAGAAGCTGCTTCTCTTGCTTCAGCCTCTGGTTCTCCTGAGACAGCTTGGCCTCGTTCCTCTACACACACAAACAAGTCTGTGGTAACTGGCAGAGCAAAGCCACCAGCTCCTCTGTAAGCTCGTTACAAACCTGCAGTGAGTGGATTTGAGATAACAGGTCTGAGATGGACTGAGTGTGATTCATCATACACACACTGCCTACGGGCCGTGAAGCTTCCTTCAGCATTTCCCTGGTGAGTATAAAACAGATGCTGATTCTAAATTAACAGAAAAGAATATTTTCTAAGTCCCGGCTCTGATAAGTGTTTAACACACCGTGTAAAATCCAGCTCGTTCATCAGCCTCTGGGTTTCATTAAACATGGCCTCCTCAGTAGCTTTACTCTTGGCTTGCTGAGCCTTCATCTGCAGGCACATCTTCTCATTCTCCTGTAAAACATCTTCTGTTTACTGACTTTTTACCATACAAAGATTCAAGATGATGACAAAACAGCTAAAAAGGTTAGAGAGAAAATCATCAGTAAACATCAGTTATTATCATCCAATGCCAAAAGGCCAAATTAGAAAATATTTTTTACTTGTTTACATGTAGCTGCCAAATACCTCAAGCACCAGTGCACGGATTCAAATAAAACTATAATAAATAATTGGATAGAAAACTGAACAACTTTTGAAGTCAACCCTATTTATAATAATAATAATAATAATGTTTTAAATCATCATCGAGCCATGGAGTGTTTAATTTACACACTGTATACTTCTTTAAAGGTGCATGCTTGTTCACAGTGGTAATAACTTATTAAATATCTGAAATGCATCTTCAGGATCTTTCTGTGCAAACACTCTGCCCAGTCAACACTCTGCCCAGTCAACACTCTGCCCAGTCGCGGGGCGGCTGTGGCCGAGTGGTTAAGAGAGTCGACTTCTAAATCTGAGAGTTGGTGGTTCGATTTCCCCATTATTCAGTCACATGTCGAAGTGTTCCTGGGTGAGACCCTGAACCCTCTCTGCCACAGATGTGTTCCATCAGTGTATGAATGTGATTTAAAGCACTGAATAGTCTCAATAGATTGATGAAGCCCTTTGAGTATCCTGGTTGGATCTTGATAAATGGACTGTACTATAGAAGTACAGTCCATTTACCATTTTTAATACTGTCTACATGTTTGTCAAGACTATAATTTTTGAATGTTCTTTTTCAGATGATTTTTGGAGCAATTCTAGGAATTTTCGTATTTCTTATGTAGGGTCTGAAAAAAGTCCACTTATCAAGATAAAAAGAGAAGAGGCAATCCTTGGCCAGCCAGAGGGAGTTTTAATTGAGTTCAGTCAGTAACAGCCTCAACCGACAGAGATCAGACCTTGCAAACCGAACTGACGCAGTTAGAAAACCATAAGCTTTTATACCACGTTATCTTTGCCAGAAAAAAGGGTGGGCTATTTCCCAGAAATGGGTGGAAATATGACACCACCCAATAGAACCCCTTATGATGTCAACTTTTCCAGGATATTACACAAGATGTTTTCGTGACCTCTATTCTGACCTATTGTTCTCAAAGTTACTGCTAAGCCTCAACAATCCTCCCTTTTTGAGTAAAACTCAAACTAAAGCTAACCATTTTTATTTCATAGTGCTGCATGCATAATAATAGTGAAGATAATAAACCCTATCATGATACCTTTAATATATATATATAGCATAACTTGCTAAATAAAATAAACTACTCTAAGTGTACAGTGAGTAAGCTAAATACTGTGTTTAAAGCTTAAAGGTGTCCTGGACTTATCTTACCTAAGTTTCATCCATGCAGGCAGTTGCTGCAGTCTACTGYTAACAAAATACGGTCAGTGAAACCCACAGGACGATTCAACAAAAATGCAATGGTATTTGAAGTTGCATTCTTAAGTTTTATCCAATTTTGTGTTTTGGATTGGACTGACACCAAAAATCCGTCAGGCGTAGCTGTATTGATTACATTTTAAGAGTTTTATTAAAATCTAGCCCGTGGGTTTCTGAGATATTTTACTAACACAACAGATGAAGAAATGTACAGCTCTTGCCTTTGACAATAGGCAATAAATACATTAAAACTAAAAACAGACATGACACCAGCTTAAAGACATATTACCTGCTGATAACCTTTGATAAGTCTTTCTTGCTCTTTTATTTCTTTATCAATTTCCTTCAGTTTCTCATCAGTTGCAAGACCTTCAATCTCCAAACGTCTCTTCTTCTGACCAAATTCCTCCACGCTTCGAATCTGTGAAGGAGAAAAACAAACAAAAACTATTTATTATTGTTCACAACTGACAACTACGCACATTTGTCGTCTGTATCAGAAAGTATCAGAACATTTTGTATTGGTAGTGGAAAAATCTTGAAGTTGGACCCTGATATGCAGTCACAATCATGACCCTTATTAAAGGAGTTTTTGATCTTGCTCAAAACGTTATGCTTTATCATACATACTATGTAATAAATTGCCCTATGGCAGGAGATTCTCTGCTTTCAGATGAAAAACCGACAGACAAATAAAAATATTTTTTCCTGCATGTCTTATTTATTGATAAAAACATTAAAAACATCCTACACACACAAGTTGGAACTCTGACAGAAATGCAGGACCTTCACAGTTTATGGGGTGCACAATAAGGTTGGGCATTTAGATGAATATTGTATATCGACTAATGCAGAGATTCTTAACCCATGGGCCGCTTGAGGGCCTCAAAAGAACAACAGATTTTAACTTTCGGCCGCAGAGGGCCGTGGGACCGCATTGATTTTGAATAAGGTGCAATACACTTTCTCACCACTAGTAGCAGTAGTGCGCCACTCAGAAGTTTAACAACTTTTTTAAAATGTAGAAAAAGAACCTTAGAAGCCTGTTTCAAATGAAAAGTAGAAGCAAAAATGAAAGTAACTCGTCAAAAAACACCAAAGTTTGTCACTAATATGAAGAGCAGCTTCTGGCTGCAAAAGTTTAAAAAGGCTATATTTTCA
>NW_013952785.1:496898-501328 GCF_001266775.1 Austrofundulus limnaeus
TATTTTTTCTGTTAAAAATGTTTATTTTTGTGTTGATAAGCCTGAATGGTCTGTTGACTGACCTTTGTATTTGTTCAAATAATTGTTATGGGCAGATTACAATATAAAAATATTTGTCATAATCACGTCTTGTGATTATTTGACAGGAGTTTTACTTTTAAACTGTAAGTGTATTTAATTTAGTTATGGTAGTTATGATGTAAATACAATAAAAATTAAACCAAGATTCAGAATAATTATCATTTTGATCCATACATTGGTAATGTCTGACATACATATATGAAATTGGGTCCTGAGGTCAAAAAGGTTAAGAACCCCTGGACTAATGACAATTACACTTTATCTTCAATTCAAATCCAAACCTGAACAGGTAGTAATAACCTTGATTATGTGCAACCCATTTCATTCATTTCTAACAGCCATTTCTGTCAGGTGTAGGTCAAGTCTAATGTTGGACAAATGATAGCAGCTGAGCTGCTGGCTGAATACCACTGATGATGTTTTATTACTTAACAAAGATCTGCATCGTTTGTTTAAATGAGTAACAATTTCAGTGAAAAGTTGGATTTTTTCTAAATGAAATCAAACAAGATACAGGTAAAAAATTATTTTAGGAGAAATAGTTGTTTTTAAGGTACTGTTTTATATATAAAAAAGGTTCAATGCATGTTCAAACCCTTTAAACAGACTAGGCTAGGCAAGTCTGTCTTACTTTTGTTTACCAGGAAAAGTTTTAAAATAAAAATGTAGATGTAAATGTCTGGTGCATTCCTCCATGTTTCTGTCCTTGGGACGGTAAGGACAAATAATGAAAGGACAAAAATACGTCCTTCTCCCTGATCAACACATCAGACATCAACACCCATCCTTCTGGACTGCAGTGGGTGGTTCCTGTCGAGACTATGCAGTAGTCAGGATAACTCGACAGAAGGCAGACAATTTCCTCTCCTGCTTCTTATTGCTTCTGTAACATGTTTTAAATAAAATATCAGTAAAATTCTCAAATCATCATCAGTTTTCTGTATCATATGTCTTAAATGCAAACATTACTGCACTCTTTTCAATTGTCTGTTAAAAAACAGATTTGTTCTTACACTCATCTGAGGATGGGGCTGTGCCAGTCGGCTTTCTTCAGGACCTTTGGGTTCCTGCACAGCACTCTGACCACTGCTGGAGTCTGTCTGCTGTTGAAGGACAGCCACCAGCTCACTGCTCACCTTCACACTTGATTCTGATCAGCAAACACAAAATATATTAATTCCCATATTTCCAAACATAACAATTACTAAGTACATTACTCAGTACCATGTATATTATAAAAAAAACCTCAAGGATGTAGAAGAAATGTCATAATTCATATATTCATCAATTGGTTTGACATCTGACACAAGAGCATAGTTAGAGGCAACTCAACAGCTTCTATTATGCTTCCTCTGTGATAACTGTGTGCTAATATAAACCTGCAGTCTCTCCTTTATCTTTGTCTTGGTTCCTTGTAGTTTTTAAGGATTGGGTTTTGGACGCGGCAACAGCTTTATTGGTCATTGCTGATCTGTAGTTCATCACTGCCCTCTCATGGACAGTCTTGCTTCTCACAGGAGCAACAGTCGGCCTTCTGTCTGAAGATGCAGCGGGATGAAAAACAGAGGAGCCGCAGGAAGCCTGGGGGAAAGTTGTGTATACGTCATCTTATATGTTATTATTAAGACTGAAATTTTAATTTACCCTCCAATTAATAATGACAGTGCCTTAAAAAACTCGTTATACCACTGTTTGACACTAGGTTATGACCTGAGGCCATTTGTTTGTGTAAGGCTGTGTTGTTGCACGGTGATGTGAGTTGTGAATTGGAGAAAGAGATTTGACTATTAGGTTATTAGGTTCCTCTCTTTTGGAAATAACTTTTAGTTTCTGGCAAAATGTAAAAAGGTTCAAGGGGCATGAAGACTTTTTCGAGGAACTGTAATTTAACAAAGCCCGCCTCACCAGTTGTTTCTTAGCCTTGCCCCTTGGAGACGTTTGAGATGAATTTTTATTCTCATCCTTCATCAGTCGGTCCACTTCCTCCTTGACGGTCCAAGTCAGCTCAAGGCTTGGGGACCCATAGCTCCTCAGTCCTGAGGAGGTTCCCGTTAGTCCTGCAGCAGGGACAGATTTTCCTGGATGCTTCAGCGCCGACTCGGTCAGAACCGGGAAAGTTCTTTCCACAGACTGGGTTTTTTTCTCAATGTCGAGTTCCATAGATCTGCAATCAGGTATTTAATTTTTGAAAAAACAGATTATTAAATATAACAACCACTGATCCTTGCCAACAAGTTGCTCATAAGTTAGATTTAACCTACAGGTGTAAGACAGGTAAATTATGAATAAGTTTACACTCTTTACTTGTACGTTACCTATAAGTTGATATTTGTCAGAAACCAGATTGAAAATTGTGTAGCGTACACATCAGCGTAAGTTTTCTAAAACGTGACACAGTCCTCCTAACCAACTATGCCTTTTTTAAACAAGCAAATTAATTAAGGGTGAATATTCCACATGGCTTTGGTACAGTTAAAAGGCTGCTTGACTATGGGAAGGTGAGAATTATTTGGTGCTCCATACGACTGGAAGAGAAAAAAAGGACCGCCATTAAAAAGGCGTTTAAACCATAGGAGCTGTATAATAAAACCTTTCAGTGGTTTTGACTTTGTGATTTTTAACACCTTAAAACTGGCATTGATCCATGTCTATATAAAAATATGGATTAGTGATTCCATATCAGAAGTCCTGACCTGACAGGCTGGAGGGTAAAGCCTCTAATTTGGTCATGTTCCAGGAGGACTGGCCTCATTAGCTCCTCTGCAGTTGGCAGGTCTGAAACATAAAAACACTAATCCTGCAATCCATGTGTGCTCATATGTGCAATGGTAAAAATACAGAGAATTAATTTCCCCACTGGGGATTAATCAAGTATAATAGTAGTAATCATCATCATCATCATCATTATACTTTTCACCGATAGACCACAGATTCAACTAAAAAAAATAAAAACATCTACCTGTTTTAAATGAATATGATTATTCTTTCACCAGAGCTGAAGATGCTCAAACACACTGACAGGTTCATTTAGGCCTCGTCTGACCTGACTCATCGGTGGAAGCCAATTGTAGAGACGGTTGTGTTTGTTGAGGAAGCAGCAGTGAAGAGCCGGGTCTGTCTTTCTTCTTTTCCTCCTCCACACATACATGTTGGGTCTCATCTGAATCCTCCACAGTATGAATCTGTCTGTAAGCTTCCTGAAGAGCCTCAATATCTGAAGCCCCACTCTGAGCATTTGTTTGACCTGCAAGGAGGAAAACTCAGCATCACTCACAGCTCTGATATCCCACTAAGATAAAAGTTTTTACACATTAATACAAGCTGAAGTCAAACAAGTGCTGAAAAACAAAATAAAATAGCAAAGGAACAGAAATAAGTTCACACTGTAAAACCTAATTTTCTAGCCAGTTAATATAAATTTAAAGACATTCAGAAATACTGAAGTGTGTTTTTGTACAAGAGACATAAATAAATATGATCTTATTTGTTGTTGCACTTTAAACATATAGCTAAAATGTAGTCCCAACCTGTCCTAAAGTTTATTTATATGTTAAACTTTATTTAGCCAGGCAAACCCCATTGAAACCACACTTTTCTATTGAAGGAAAAACGCTAAAAGAATATATATATATAGCACTACCTCATGTCCAGTTAAAACAAGTTTGCATTGTTTCAAGAGTATTGTTCAATGTTTTTCAATAAAATAAGATTGGAACATTGAAGGTGCATTGTGACCTTATCTGTATCGGCCAAAATCGAAATCATCTGGTCAGACTTTAAGGTCCGTGACTGACCAAAAAACTGCTATTGGTGCATTTCAAATACAGTGACGCTGCATGTAAGACTTGTAAAGTGCTGGTATTACCTTTGTTCAGTGACTTCAGCTGCCTGTCTTCATCCTCATCCAAAGAATCATACAGAGAAACTGAAACAAATGTCAGAGAAAAACGGTCCTGAAGTTTCAGCGTACCATCTACATTTTCTTTTGAAAATTAGAAAGATAATATATTGACTTTTAAATAATCTAATTATTAAAAACTAAGTTTTATACCATCAGAATGAAAAAGCAATGGCATGTGTAGATTCCAAAAATATAACGTAGTATCATCTGTTTCTCTTACCTCTTGCAAGAATTGTAGACATTTTAGGCTTCTGAAAAACAAAACAGATCATGAAGACATGCATCATATTAAAGAAAGATGTCTGATATTTTTTAAAGATAAAGCTGTATAGAAGAGTTAATTGAACCCTGCAACCAAATGTTAAATATGAAAGTTTGATTTATGACTGCTAATCAGTCCCATTAATTTTGGTCCCTTAAAAAGTGCTAGGCCCATTATATATATATA
>NW_013952785.1:502328-510229 GCF_001266775.1 Austrofundulus limnaeus
TATTTCTGATTTCATTTTTTGCAAGGTCTTGCTGGATTACATTTATGAAAATTAGGCTGGTCCTAATTTCATGAAGTAATTCTTACAAAATGGTTGAATAAGGATTTTATATGGCAGCATTTTATGACCAGAATGACAGCTTGATTAATTGTAGACATTTGTCCAATAATTATAAAATCCATCCAGGGGTTCATAAAATACTTTTATAATATACAAATAGAGTTTACTCGAAATAGTTAAAGGGAAATCTTTGATGATCTTGTGTAATCTTTTAGTGCTTAGAATTTGAGATAAGTCTCAGCTATCTTAAAATAGTTCTGCACAATGTCTGTATACTGTAGCTGACTGAGTTAAAACAACTTTTGTTTTTTAAGCTCAGTCAGCTGTGGCCATCATCTTCAATAAAGTTGACTATAAAATTGAATCAGTTATAGATGTTTGTTAATTCAGCTAAATTCACATTCAGGTTAATTCACTGTCTTCCCACCAAGGGTCGTTAAAGTCTTTCTTGACTGCAGTTGTCCATGATGCAGATGTACAATTTCACACTAATGCTGGACATTTCCAAAGTCTTTCACTTCACAACCTGGATTCATAAAGATTTGGTATTAGAGAAATGTGTACATACTCTCCGCCAATATTCAATATTGTACACTAGCATGATAATGTTAGGATATGTCTAATTCGTGCTTGTAGGTGATTAAGTCTGACCTCCATTTTACAATAGACGGCAGTAAACTCAATTTAGTGTTTCATCAGAGGATGATGAAGAAAGTTTGTCTTAAAATGCAGCAGAAATTTTACCATTTCAATTAAAATTGGTGTAAAGTAGACAGGACTTTAGAAAGCTGAAAGTTGAGACCTCCCCTGTTTCACGTGGGCCTTTCTTGTTTCACGTAAATGTCTTTCTTCACCCCATTCTCAAGCTTTTAGACCAAGTTTCATTAAAATTTGTCCAGTGGGTCATATTTCAGTAACTCACAGTCATACAGACTCAGATAAAAAATCTGGTGTACCTTTTGGCAGAGAGCAATAATTATAAAAGAGGTTAACAAACCCCCAGTGGCTCCTTCATGACCTCCTCCTCTTCAGAATCTTTACTGTCAAGTGGAGAACCTGCAGAGTGTGAGATACAGTTAAGTCCATATCTACTTGTACAGAGACATTTTCCTAATTTTGGTTCTTTACATTACGACAATGAGTTTTGAACAAAACAAGAGGCATTTTTTAATTTTACTTGTGATTTTTATCTTGTATAAATGTTTCTTTGAAATGTTATTTGTGTGTATGGAGCCCTGTCAAAGACAAATTTCTGTAACCTTTGGTGTCAGACAAATAAAGTTTCTGTTCTATTCTAAACATTTCAGATGCAGATGAAGTTCAGACGAGTGCATAGAAATGTGAGGAAGTAAAGCATCTTTTAAACACAATCCATTCATTTTCAGGGGCTCAAAAGTAATTGGACAAATTAAATAATTGTAAATTAAAAGTTCAGTTTTAATACTTGGTTGAAAACCCTTTGGCAATAACTGGCTGAAGACTTGAATTCGTGGACATCACCAGACGCTGTGTTCCCTCCTTCGATCACGTTTTCTTCGCAGCAAACTCTTCCAAATGCAAGCACCACACCTCAAATCAACTCCAGGCCTTTAATCTGCTTCATTGAGAATACATAATGAAGGAATTACCCACACCTGCCCATGAAACATCCTTTGAGTCAACTGTCCAATTACTTTTGGTCCCTTTAAAATCCAGTATTTTTCAGTAAATCCAGTAAATCCATATAAGGCAGTATTTTTTTCCACACAGAAAAAAATAGATATAGACCTAACTGTAGGTCAGGCTGATAATTTATTCTTTGTTCTTACCTCGAGACTCTCCTACAGTCTCTGTGACTCTGACATTGCTCTGATGGTCTTTGTTTTGCTCTAATGATGCATCTTTCCTGGAAAGAACAAAATGAGAGTCCATTTCCATCAGGAACAAACCCAATTTTTGCCAACTGTTGTGTGATGAGGCTGGCTGATGAGCATATCAAGTCAAGAAAAATAAATATATATATATATTTACCTCAACACAATTATTTTTTATTATATCACTTTAAAGTTCCAAATGTAAATTTATAAGAAAAAGAAAACTATGATAGTTTTACCATTTTTCACATGTTATAAAAAATTTGGATTTATGGGTATGGGGCTATGCTAAAGATTTAATACAAATGAAAATAAAGTTAAAAGATTTTAGTCAAAAAAGTATGATTCTGCTAACAAAATCAAGTTTAATGACAAAGTTTTCTGCTTTTAAGTTTTACTTAAAACACTTGCATGCTTCGGCACCCTTTGATCTAAAACTGATTCACTTTAGATGTCCACACAGATTACATATCCTGGCGATCCTAAAACTTTCTAACTAATAGATGTGTTGAAGAGGAGGGATCTACCTACACACACCTGTGGTCAGTGGCTGCTGTAGAACTGGTGGAGTCCAACTCTCTGTTCAGCGCAGAGTAATCTAGAGTCGCCACAGCTCCTTCCTCGAGCTGAGCATAGAATCTGGCTTTCTCCTCATTCTCCTCCTCCTGAGTATCCAACCCCACATCACTCAAGTTCCCAGCTGCCATCATCGCAGGTTCTGTATTCAGAGACAAAGAGAACACAATGAGTGCAGCTGTTAGAAATTCTTCACTCTCTGAAATGCTTGACATTTAATATGGTCACACTTCAGCGTCTATTATTACCTTCAAAATCTAAATTAGGACAGATGGAAACATTTGGTTTAAGGCTGACACCCCACCTTATGGGTCCAAAAATCAAATTAAACTGTTTTAATGTTTGTAACATGTCTGCAATCTTGAATTTCACGATGGCCGACACGGGGAACAGGTACCCTGGGATATCTCCACAAGTAGTGTCAATATTGAAGCAATTCAATATACAAGTATAACAGTTTGGGACATTAGACATTATGTCTTTGGAAGCTTCTGATAGGTTTATTGATAACATCTGAGTTGATTAGAGACACACCTGTGAATGTACAGGGGTTAGAAAATGAAACTGAAACACCTGTCATTTTAGTGTGGGAGGTTTCATGGCTAAATTGGACCAGCCYGGTGGCCAGTCTTCATTAATTGCACATGGCACCAGTAAGAGCAGAGTGTGAAGGTTCAATTAGCAGGGCACAGTTTTGCTCCAAATATTGCAATGTACACAACATTATGGGTGACATACCAGAGTTCAAAAGAGGACAAATTGTTGGTGCACGTCTTGCTGGCGCATCTGTGACCAAGACAGGAAGTCTTTGTGATGTGTCAAGAGCCACGGTATCCAGGGTAATGTCAGCATACTACCAAGAAGAACAAACCACATCCAACAGGATTAACTGTGGACGCAAGAGGAAGCTGTCTGAAAGGGATGTTATGGTCTAAAACCAGGTGTTTCAGTTTAATTGTCTAACCCCTGTAATATAAGGAACACCTGAAATACACAGCTTCTTTGTGTGAGATCATGGGAAAGTATAAATAAATCTGCCAACATATCAAGAAGAGAACTGTGGACCTGCACAATTCTGGTTCACCATTGGGTGCAATTTCCAGATGCCTGAAGGCCCGTTTTTCATCTGTACAAAAAAATCACACACAAGTACCAACAAGATGGGACTGTTCAGCCATCATACCGCTCAGGAAGGAGGCAGGTTCTGTGTTCCAGAGATGAATGTGCTTTGGTCAGAAAGGTGCATATCAGCCCAAGAACAAAAGCAAAAGAGCTGATGAAAATTCTGGCTGAAGCTGGTGAGTTTGTCATTATCCACAGTGAAATGAGTTCTGTATCCATATGGACTGAAATGCCACTCTGCCAGGAAGAAGACATTAATTCAAAAAATCATAAAAAAGGCCAGAGTAACATTTGCACATGTACTAAAAAAGAGGCAAAGACCTTAATTTTTGGAGAAAAGTCCTGTGGTCGGACAAAACTAAATTTGAACTGTTTGGCTATAATGAGCTTGCAAGCCAGAGAACACCATCCTGACTGTGAAACACGGGGGTGGCAGCATTATGTTGTGGGGTTGTTTTGCTGCAGGAGGGACTGGTGCACTTCATAAAATTGATGGCATCATGAAGAAAGAACATTATGTGGAAACACTGAAGCAACATCAGCCAGGAAGGTAAAGTTGGGAGCAAATGAGTTAGGGTACAGTGTTAGAGCCAACCTGTTTGAAAAGATGGCATTTTTTAGGTCTCACTTTTTTCTTTCTCTTATCTCTCATTACCACAAACCTTGCTTTTTGCTAAAGTACTATGTACGTAGGTGGAACACCTTTAATTATTTTTAGGTACTTGGCTTGCTTAGAAAAAAAAATTAGCTTTAATTTTATAAAAAGAGCCTTTTTCTTTTATTCTCATTTAGTTTTTGTTTTATACTAGAATGAATGCTTTTTTTCTGTTCTGCCTAAGTGTCTTTGCAAAGGTTGTCGTACGTTTGGAAATGTAGTGATATAAAAATTAGTGCTTATCAGATTCCAACACAGTTCCAGGACAACACGGTGTACAAAAGTGGGTCACAGAAAGTTGGATGACTGAATGATCTTTTACAGTTTTTACATAGTTATATATGATTTTTGGAGATTTTACCTAAAAATAATATCTAACATGTCACGCCACGTTCTTACCTCCTGCTGCCGCAGCCTCACTCACATGCTCATCATCCGGCCACCACGATACAGCTGGTTTCTGATTTGATTTGTGGTAGGTTTTATCTCGACATGGTTTATCAGAGCTGCCTAAATCCACAGAGTCATCTGAAACAGACTGGAAGAGAGAGCCGTTTAACCAAATCGATGCTTTCAGCAAGACACGGCTGATATCAAAACTGTCACAGGCTTCTCTCTTAGCAGAAACGTTGGGAACTCAGGTTTGACAAGACCACTTAGAAGCTAATAGAAAAAAATAACATAATTTATCTTGTAGTTTACCTCAGCTGTGTGTGACAGAATGTTAGTAGAAATGTAAATAAAATAATAGTCAAATAAAAGTAAATATGGTATTAGAGGATTAGCACTACTGTAATTATTTGAACAATAGGAAATAGTTTGTTAAAATTAATAATATAAGATCTGAAGTATGTAATAACAGTTGTGGAGTTCCCCAAGGTTCTATGCTTGGACTAGGGTTGGGCATAATCGTATCATGTGTGATTAATCGTCAGAAAAACATTAATCGATTAATTTTTGGCACTTGACAATTAATACGATTAATGCCAACAGGTAGAATCCGCTCGCTGCTCCTCTCAGCTTCAAATATGACGAACATTAAAAAAAAGTTCTGTAACTTATTTATCCATCAACACAATTTAAAATTTGATCTATAGCCTGAAGTCTGTAATTTTGACACAATTTGGAACAGATTTTTATGAAGAGCAAATCTTTCCCACTAAATTGGTCATGTGACTATGAAATAAGGGTGTCCAGGGACTCCAGGGGATTAATCGTCAAATTAATCGTTATCGGCTAAATACCATAATTAATCATGATTTATTCTTTTGCCAATACTGCCCAACCCTAGCTTGGACCAAAACTTTTTATTTTATATGTGAATGATTTGGACAATGTTTCAAAGCCACAGCAAATCTTCAGGCCCTGAAAAACTTGCTGTAGTGAATGAATTCTGCTGTCTACCAAAAAATCCTGGAGAATGTCTGGTTATTGGTTTGTGAACATGTGTGTGAACACATGGGCTCTGTAGAAGGACAATATTCCAAAACACATCAGCAAGTCCAAGTCTGAATGGCTTAAGAAAAACAAATTTAAGACTTTGAAGTGGCCTAATCAAAGTTGTGACCTAAATATGATTAAGATGCTGAGGCATGGCCTTAAAATGGTGGCTCGTGCTCAGAAACCCTCAAATGTGGCTAAATTATGACAACTCTGCAAAGAAGATTGGGACAAGATTCCTCTGCAGAGCTGTGAAACACTCATTGCCAGTTATTGCAAATGCTTGGTTGCAGTTGTTTTTCCTGCTATGGGTGGCTCAACCAGCTTTTAGGTTTATTGGGCATTTACTGTTCACATATATGGTCTTGTATGTTTGGATTTCTTTTTCCCCTAGTAATAAAACCCTTCGTTTATGAACTGCATTTTGTGCTTACTTGTGTTTTCTTTGTCTCATATTTAAATTTGTTTGGTGATCTGAAACATTTAAGTGTTTTTAAAAGCCTAAGAAATCAGGAAGGAGGAAAATCCAGTACTTTTTCCACACCACTGAAACAAGACAGGAAAACAGATTATTTCCTGAAATATGTTTTCTTCTGGTCAGTCAGTATGGATTGATTTAAAGATGTATGCAGGTATGGTGTAGCATTCCTGATAAAAACTGTGTTCAAATTTTTGAAGATTTTCTGCTGCTGTTGTACCAGTTTTTAGCTTTATGTGTCTAAAAGTGGCTTTAAAATATCTTTCTCAAATTAGCATTTAAGTGTGAAGATGAAAATATGTTAAACACTGAATGTTTCTGTGAAAAGATGAGGGAGGACAAGAATTAATATGTTTCTGTTTTGTTCTTATTTCAGTCTTACAAAAAGTAAAAATATAAAAATGGAGTAAAAGCTTAAGAAATAAAATCAAAAACAGTCAAAAGAGAAGACCAATCCTCAAACTTCTTCTACATTAACGTCAACTATCTGTCTGGTAGTACAAGTTGAAGATGTACTGTAAGGACAGAATATAGTTAGTCTTTTGACAATTGTAACCTTAAACAAGACTTTTGATAATTTTACATTTTTAACTAATGCTTTTTTTTTTTACCTAAAGCTTCTGTTAAAGTTATATTATGTATCTTTGTTTTAACTTCAACAACTCAGTCTCAGATTTAAAGAAAATTTAGCAAATTCAGCTCAGATTTTACACTTTATTTTTTTACATAAAATCTGATCTAATATCACAATCATTGGAATACAGTCACATAAGCTATAAATGTGTAGTTTTGTTTCATTTTCTTGGTCAGGATGATGACCTGTTTTTGACAAGTGTATTACCCTAACTTGTGAATCCAGCAGCTGAAGTGGTCTGATGTTTACCTCTTTGAGGAACAGCTCAAACTGTGCATCGAGCTCTTTCTTGGTCAGCCTTTGAGACATTGTAATGATGCTCCTTCAGCCGAAGGCAAACAACAAAACTACAAAAAAAAAAGACAGTCAATTTAACTTTTAAGTGTGTTTTCTTCTAATATTATTTTCAGACTATCATGGGAAAAAATGATATGGGTCTATTATTAACCAAACGTTTGATTAATAAAAAAGCAGACATTAATTGCTTTACTTGTGATAGTGAAATGTCCTCAACATCCAATATGTTGCCAGCTGTCAGAATGACTGCAGAGCACAGATGATAGGTATGAACACTGTTTATTTATTTAAACGAACCGAATGACCGCAAAATCCTAAAATAACTGCACAAGAATTACCTGTGCCGGTTACATTGTCATTCTAAGAGGTTATGATTTTTCCAACTCAACTTGCGAGTACTTGGTTTTATTTTGAAAAACGTACAATTGTATATTAATCTGACTGATGCGGCTAAATACAAGTAGCATCACGGCGCAGGCTAGTAGAGTTAGCTAACTTTCCCGGTGTTTTTTTTATTATATTATTTATAATCACGGATTTCTCAGTTAGTATACATATATATGTTTTGTGTCAGCACAACTTACTCAACTTAAAAGTCTTGTCTTGACTGCTCTTTCCAAAATTAACTTAAAACAATTTCCATATCTGTTGTTTGATGTCGGCAGTTCCCGCAAGACGTGTTTTAAAAACTGCGCATGCGCAAAGTGGCTGAGTCATACGTCACTCGAGATAAACGCTGAGGTTGCTGTGGAAACGCCTTTGGTGGCTGGAGAAGAGGATAGGGCC
>NW_013952785.1:511229-515873 GCF_001266775.1 Austrofundulus limnaeus
ATTCTGAGGAAAAAAGTGAGAATTCTGAAATTAAAGTCTGAATTTGTTTGTTTGTTTGTTTGTTTGTTTGTTTGTTTGTTTGTTTGTTTCTGCAGAATAACTACCATTTGCTATTCATCACAGTTTTTGTCATTTTAAAAAATACTTGTTGACATTATGCTGCCTCGTTGTTACAGAAGTCTATGTGTCATCTATTCCAGGAGTGCACTGTACTATGGTTCTATATTATAACTACCATACATAACACTGTGTTGGAAAAAAATATTTTAAAAACAAATTTTCTGTGAAATTTGATATTTCTACAGTTTACAGCAAGATGTTCAGTTCCTGGTGTGTTATTCTTTCTTTTCTTGGGCCCTGCACACGTATACACATGGTCCATGTTGATCCACAATCAACACATAGCAGTGGTGCACATCTCCAACCACGTCCAATCCAGTGGTACAGTATCAAACAATAATTGATACAGCCTTTTCAGGAAGGTCACACCTGCCAAAGTCCCCTACTGACTCTGCTCAACAACAAGCAAGCGTCAATTTACAATGATTGAACAAGCAAGTTTGTCAGACAAATAGGGTTTTTTTATTGCCTGATTTGAGGCTAAAAACAAACTGCAATTTTTTACAACTCACACTGAGATGACCTCCAAGGAGACACAAAACAGCCAACACTCTTGCCCGAAGCTTTAGAATAGAGGCAACTTTGAGTTCTAAAATTACCTCAGCTCGTGTGTTGTCTTGTGTCCCATATTAAAAAAAAAACAGCAGAATCATATAAACAGAAGACTTGTTGAGACTCAGTGATCACCCAGGAGCTCTGTGTCCATTTTGTGCAAGCAGGCAAATCTTTATTGCGCGTGAAAAATAATTAAAAAGATGAGTTAAAAATCTAGGAAAATAACAAACATAAAAAGCCAAAATATAAATATAAAAAAAAACAAGAACAAATTTAACTGTGAAATGCACCTGTCACCCTTGGGCCAAAACAACCCACAAAGGCAACTAGTGAACCTCAAAAAGCTTTGTGCTTTGGCTTTCTGTGATTTCCTGTGATAATCATGCAAACACAGATAAAATATACACCATATAATGTTAGACTTACTGTCAACACCAACACAAATGTTCTGCAATACAGTATATGACATCATTTCCTCAATACTCAAATCTTTCAGTTAGTTTTCTATTATCTTTGTACCAACTGTTTAAAATAGAAATTGTACCAAGTGATATTAAAATAAATTAAAAAACACACTTACCATTCAAATAGATGAACAAGAATGGACTCGTAGCTTCTCACAAATGACCAAAAAAGAATGAACTCAAATCAGAAGAGAAACTCTGCACAGATGCACTCTTCTATATGAATGACAGGAGCTCACTTTAGATTAAACTAACTTCATTATTCTCACTAAGATGTTCTTTAGACAAAGCTGAACTTTTGCATCCCATTTGCATCATTGAGGAAGTCACAACAGCACTATACTTTCGTTGAGCCAGTTGTTGCACGAACGTTCCAAGAGATGCAAATTCTCAGATTAAGATCTAGTTCTCTATACAATTGGTACTGTAGTTGTATTAAAAGCATCATCTTTTTTTCCAGGTCTGTGCTCAATCCCATCACCATCATTTCTTTCCAATGGGAGCAATGATTGTCACCCACATGGCTTTATTTATAAATTACAGTCCGCTAGCAAAAAAAATTTAAAAAGCACAATGTGAATGCACTTGTCCGATTTTGGTCTGGACCAAACAGGCAGAACAAAAGACTTTCATAGTGTGAATATACCCTAATATTACACAGGCCATGCCCATTTAGATTTTCTGCCATCTGTTTGAGACAGTGGATGTAAGATGGGTGAATAATGGTTTGTGTACCATCAACCAGTTATTTGAGGGATCTAATTTAAAACCCTTCTCTCAGCTACAAAACCAGTTTTTGTTGCCTCCAAAAGACTTGTTTTACTTTTTACAGACACTATCTTCCATGCTGAATGGGTTCCAATTAAAGCAAACCTTATGGGAACTGAGCAGTACTTTATAACAGTAATATAAAAACACCTAACGACCAAAAACCACATCTCCCTTCCATCTGAAACCAAAAGTTTACACTACTGTATATAAAAGGACACATGAATGTTTTTCACACTGTCTGACATGAAATCAGAATACTTTACCTGTTTTAGGTCAATTAGGATTACCAAATTTTTCTCTATTTGCTAAATTCCAAAATAATGATGAAACATTTTTAAGGCCTTTTTTAATTACTTTCTTCAAAGTCGTAAGTTTAAATGCACTAGGATTATTATGCCTCTTAAAAATTTGGGACATTTTATGTCTTCTGATAGGTTTATTGACAGTAGAGGCACACCTAAAACAAAAGTGTAAAGATATCAGTTGTGCTGGGCAGCACTAATCTAAAAATAAACATTTAGGTCCCCTAATTCTAAAGCACTAGCACACTTTTGGCATAAGCTAAATAAAGTACTAAAATAACTCAGTCAACCCATGAACATTCTTCAACAGACAAAACGAGTCACATATTACCATGTTGCTCTCTTAAGACTTATCATTGACATTCCACAGCTGTATTTGAGTTCTTATATTGTCAATATGTTGTCACCTGGTGGATAAGTGACACACGTACAAAATGTTTGTACGTGTAGCTTTCACCCTCAGCTGTTAACATTAAAGTTGATCAAAAACATTTATAGACCTTAGTTAGTGCTTCTAAATTTAGTCTATAAATTTATTAAGTGCTAATCCACTAATAATTTTTAAAATTAGCAAAAGCCCTAAAGCACTAATCATGAAATTAGTTCCCCTATTAGTGCTTTAGGGGAACTGTGCTCACCACTGGATATCAGCATATCGGTCTAATCTAATCTAATCTAATCTAATCTAATCTAATCTAATCTAATCTAATCTAATCTAATCTAATCTAAATTACAATATTTTCATTGGTTTGAACACATTATTGGGATTACAGGAATGGCTCTAAAATGGTTTAAATAATATTTATTTGAAAGATTCCAGTTTGTAAATGTATTAATGAACCTTCTTCATACACCAAAGTCAGTCATGGAGTTCCTCAGGGTTTATTGCCTGGAACAGTCCTTTTTACTTTATACGTATTTGCTTCAGGTAGGCAAAGTCATTACACAGCATGGTTAGTCAAGATTAACTTTAGGTCTAACATTGGGGGGGTTATGCTCTCTGTCCATTTATTTATTGAATAAATTACTTTTGTAAAACGATTCAGGATATTTCAGGGTAAAAATATATTGTAATGCATTTACTGTGATTTACTTAACTTTCCAGTTTTCTCTGTATTTATTCTGCTCCTTTTCTGTTCCACATCAGTTCAACAAGTAAGAAAAAAACTTACTATTTTTCTGCATTTTTTTCCAGCARTAACACACATTTTAYATTTTTAAGATTTACTATATAACATAACTTAATTTCACAAATTTCAAAGAGTGTGTATTTACMTGGTTCACTACAGTTTAACTCGGAAATATTACAACACATGATTCAAYAAATACAGCCATAATATGACAAGAGCAGACTAAAACCCTGCATGTCATCTTCAGTAATTATGCTTAAATGTTCATTGTGTAAACTGAAATCATATTAAAGTTACCTAAAAACAACAAGAGAGTTACACCAGATCATTTCAGCTGTGTTAAAGCACTTGCAAGACTATGGCAGTTTCAAATTATTATGGTTTTACTAATGGTAATCACTACCAAAAATGACTTGGATAAAACAGCTGACACGTAAAACGCAGCAGCAGCAGCAGTCTTTGCATTTTCAGCACCACAAATGTGTGAACAGCAGCAATGGGAGAYTGAGTAGTTCAGTTCCTTTCAATGAGGAAATTATTTCACATTATTAATAATTGTAGCTAAGTGTTCCCTCCCCAAACAAATTAAATCATAAAGTAGAGGCACCACTTGGAGTGTTTTTAGGGTCTTGAAACATTCAGGGGTTTAGTCCAAGCCGAATAGCTGAATTTTCCATAGACAGCTCCCCAGTTTACAAGTAACTTGAAATCATACTAATATAAGGCATGTACTATAGTTCTCTATCTTGTCTGGGTTTTGATTGAATTGTTGTGAATCAAATAAGTTTTTTCCAAAAATTATACGTGACTTAATGATTTTTTGGTTAGTAGTTTAAGTGAAGGATAATGAATAACAGCTTACAATTGAAAAAAGAAATCAGGATTTTAGCTCACCAAATCTGACAAAAAATGTTCTTAAACTCAAACAAACTGTGTTCATGATGTGTCCAAAATATGAGATTATATTCTCATTTCTAAATAATTACCTTAAAATTTATACTCAGCGGCATGTGTTCACAGCTCCATGGTTGTAATTTAATTTTTAAAAAAGGTAAATGATGTAAATTGATTTTCTTAAATTTTATTCTAAATATAAGGTCCTAAAAATCATGTTATTTTTATTAATTATGTTGAGTGTTGTATTTGATTGATTCTCTGTGTTCAGTTTTACTGCTCTGTTTGCAGCTCATTCTACTTTTAAAGAAATAATTTTCATTTGGTCTTCAAAATATTACAAATATTTTATAACAGTGTTGTTCTCCACTCTGCATGTGAATATCAGCTTCAGTCCTGTTTTCAGTG
>NW_013952785.1:516873-517220 GCF_001266775.1 Austrofundulus limnaeus
AGCTCCATCAGTTCCGTTGACACCCACACTCCTCAGGAACTGAGAGACCTCCCGCTCATCACAACACCTGATGAGGAGCCCCTCGCTGAGATGGAGGACAGCCAGCCGCTGGGAGAGAGTCTCAGGTCCTCAGACAGCTCCATCAGCACCATTGACACCCACACTCCTCAGGAACTGAGAGACCTCCCGCTCATCACAACACCTGATGAGAAGCCCCTCGCTGAGATGGAGGACAGCCAGCCGCTGGGAGAGAGTCTCAGGTCCTCAGACAGCTCCATCAGCATCATTGACATCCGCACTTCCCAGGAACACTCTGAGCCTGCTCCACCTCCAACACCAGCTCCACC
>NW_013952786.1:0-5307 GCF_001266775.1 Austrofundulus limnaeus
CCCCTACACAGATAAATATTTTATTTTTATTTAAATAAATGGAGTGAGTGAACCTGCCTAACATGCAGTGGTAAAACAATCAAGAGTTTTTACCTGGGATGGAAAAGGCTCTGTCAGCTCTGAGCAGGAGTTCAGAGAAATAGGAAGGTCCAGAACTGGGTGGTATTTATGCAAACTTAACGTTTTCGAGCTTTATATCATGTTTTGTCAGTCTCTCGTCAAAAAACATTCCCAGAGTGTTGCTTTGACTGAGAAATCCTTCAATCGCCTGTGGCCATGTGGAGCTGTCTACACGTTTGCTGGTACAAAGCACCGCCTATTTGTACAAAGCTCCTCCCTGGAGCTTGGTGTGCAGCCGAGCCGCTGCCCCACAGAGCACCCCTTCCCCCTGAAGCATTGTTTGAAAATGCGCTGAAGTGGGAGTGTCAGAAACAGTAGGAGGTTCTTGAGACGGAGACGGGCTATGATGCAAAATCAAATTTATTTTTGATAAATACAGCTTTTTTTTATAACAACTAAAGGTAACAGTAACTTAATTGTGGTATAGAACTGAACTTTGTGTCTGGAAAATACATACCCCCCCACCACCACCACCACTTCTTTTTAAAATGTGCTCCTCCACATCGAAAGAAGTCAGCTGAGGTGGTTATATCTCCTGGGTGGATGAACTAAACTATCTCTTTTATGTTTAGTAAGAATTAGTTTCTCTTTCTTTTCACAGAGCACTAATCTGGTTTCTGAGACTCTCACTAATGGAATATCATCTCCTGCGTCCTGTTCTTCACCTGTTGAGTCAATATGCTGCACATCAGGTTGGTGAAGTGCTAAATGGCTGTTTAGGTTAATGAGATAAACTTTCTAAAAGTATCAGTTTGACTCAGTGTTGGACTGAACGGTGGCTCTTCAGAGGAGCTATCAGATGGTTCTGTTTACTGTAACCGATGTGAATATGACTGAAAAGGTCCAATGCCACTCGTTTCTGTGTGTCAATAGTTGTTTGTTTTCCAGCTGAAAGTGAGAAATCTGCATCCAGCCGGCGAGGACCTGAGCCAAGGGAGGAGTCGGAGACGTTAGAGGTAGGAGCAGTTTTAACCTACTCCCCACCACGCAGCTGGTTTCAACCACAAAAACAGGTCCAAATAACACTCCATTGTTTTACCAAATCTCAGCCCACTAACGGAGGTCCGAGGAGGGTCTTATTCCGCACCCAGCCGGACGTTCTCTTCCTCACCCTGCAGGATGAGATGACGACCACCACCCCTTCCCCGCCAGACACCGACGAGGAGGAGGAGGAAGAGCTGAGCTATAGGCAACGTTTTAATCAGAGGCGGATAAGTCGCCCGAAAAGGACAGAGCTGGGGTGAGAATTTATTTATTTATTTATTTAACGTTTTATTTGAACAAAATGTAGTGATCTGTGTTGTTTTTTCGATCCAAGGTGTCCGAGCAGTCGTCAAACAGCACAAGGAAGCTCAGAAGAGCCTCTGTCTTACCGGAGGAAAAAGAACAAGCAAGCAGAGGAAGAGCTGCATCACATCTCCGAGAACCTCAGCCATCGACTGGAAGAACTGGACCAGGTGGGTATTAAACAAATCATAACCATCAGTGTGGTCTCATATTCGGAGTGGATGCTCATATTTACGTCATCAGTACAGTGTTTATAGGAGTTTTATGTTTTTTTAAGGTCGTAATGAAATAATCAGTGAAAGGCTTTGTCCCAAAATAAAACAGGATTAGAGTAAAAGCCTGCGTCTGTAGGCTTTTGTATGAACAAAGCTTCAGTGAGATTTTCTTCACACCAATTACCCTAAGCAGAGTTTCCTCATTAGTCAGGCAATGAATCAGGCCAGGTTACTTAAATCTTACTCCCAGATTATAAATGAGGAGGTAACCCAACAAGCAGCAGCCACATCCTGTTTATATAAAAACTTCTCCCTCACATAAACCTTCACTGTGGACTCGTTCTTCTGTATTTTAGGGTTGTAGAGGAACACGACTGGAAAATCATCCTCTAACTGGAAGAAAATCCGAAGAGAAATATCTCGTAGCATTTAAAGTCAGTGTTTTCCATTATAAATCCTCTCTGAGCATAGCGCTGTGTCGTCTCTGCAGATGCTAAAGCGAGTTCTGGGTGAAAGCGGCGATTCCAGTGAAATCAGAGACGAGGACGAGCATTCCCACCGCAGCGACGGCATCGGGAAGTGTGAAAGTGCTCCCGGCGTTTCAGAAACTCTCCATCCTGAATCCACCCGGCAGACGGGCTCTTCGTCCCCCTCTCCTCATCGAGACCCTCGACACTCTTTCCAGGAACGACTAGAAGCTGCTGCAGCGGGGGCTTCCAACCTGAACCTCAAAACGTCTGATCGTTCAAGGCAAAGGAAACATAAGAAGGTGTCAACACTACTATTCTGTGTGATACTGAGTAATCTTTGTTTTGTTATGTAGTTTGGTTACATTTAAAATGATCATAAGTGTAACCAATACATCCCAGCACTGACTGTGGCTCTAATAGACAGCTGCTGTGAAGCAGAGAAACCACGAAGTTTATAAGAACAATCAAGGATACGATTATTTTAAATTGACCTGCGCCACCCTGTTATAAACAAACTGCTGTCGTAATTCATTATATCTACTCTGGAAATAATCTGTAATACTTGTTTTTTTTTATTTATCTCAAGAATTAGTCAGATTATGATGGAAAAACAAAGATCCTTTTTAATAAAATTGCAAAGACTTGACTATTTCAAGTCTTTGCAATTTTATTAAGAAGTATTTTTGTTTTGAAAAGTGAATATAGTTTTTTTTTTTTTTTTAGTATCTGGAGAATATGGACTATGAAGAGGAGCTGAGAAAATATGAAGCCAGAGAGCGGACAGAGCTGCACAAGGCACGCCTCAAAGCTCAGAAAGCTGTGAGTAATAAATTCTATTTCTACTGTTGAATAAATTAAAGAGAAAAATATAACATTTGGGTACATGTAAACCTATATTTGTTTATAGATATTTATTACCTGTCTACATTGTTAAAAAGCAGCATTTGTATGATGGAGTATTAGGGCCACAAAACAAGATTTTTTTAAATTATTATTACGAGAATAAAGTCGTAATTTTACGAGAATAAAGTCGTAAACTTACGAGAATAAAGTCGTAAACTTACGAGAATAAAGTCGTAAACTTACGAGAATAAAGTTGTAATTTTACGAGAATAAAGTCATAATCATGACGTGTCCATTTCCCCTTCCTCTTTTCCTCCTTATTTTCCTCACACCTGCTGTGTACAGCCATGTCTCTATGTTTATAAAGTAGTCTGTGATGACCTAGGTCACTGTTAGATTAATAAGTTTTCATCCAAATTAACTACGTGACGACTAAATCTGTCAATGAATAATTACAGTACGGCTTCAGTTTATAGTCGTTTGCACAATTTCCAAGTCCTGCTACTGATAATTTGATGTTAATGTGCTAAAAGATTAACTATTTATTTATAGCAATAATAAAGAACAACTTGACAAGTTGCTCAACATTCCTCATTTTAATGCAGTGATAACTTCATGCTTTTTCATGTAAAGGGTATAGGATTACGACTTTAATTTTAGAATATTATGACTTTATATTCATATGACTTTAATGTCGGAATATTATGACTTTATTATAGTAATTTAGAAGAAAATTTAAAGATCTTGTGTGGCCGTAATACTCTGTTGTATGCAAGAAGTGTTTTTTTTTTTAAGTGTTAGTTGTTTATGAAACGTTGTCAAATGGAACAATTGACAATTTAGAGAAATCAGTTCTGGAAATGATTTTGATCAGAGTAGTCTCAAACTGTGCAAGCTTCATATCTTTTTTATTTAGACTGAATGTATATGTGAGGGACAGCATTTCTTCAAAAATAAAACTGTAATTAATACAAAGTGTATTATTTGTTCCTGTGTTATACTTTGTTATATACAGCTGTGGTCAGGTTACATCCACTCATCAGGGGCATCGATGTTATATTTATTTAAACAAAACTAGAAATAGGAAGTTCAAAACTTACTTATCTAATTATTCCACTCGAGAGAAAAAAAAACTCAAAATAAATAAAGTCCCAAATTAATCTGTCTCATCTGTGATGAGTGGATTGAACTGAGTCGACAGGATGTTAAATATTATTATTATTATTATTATTATTATTATTATTATTATTATTATTCCAACCAGAAACCCTGCTGTTTGTTGGTGTTAAACTATTCTGAAAAATTAAAACATCTCTTTATGTATTTAAAGGAGCAAGAGTACAGAGAGGCCATACTGGGGGATGTTTCTCAGGTGTCCAGACGGTCCCCACCCAAAACCAAGAGTCCACCTAGGAGCCAGCGTAACAGGACAGCAGCAGGACTGAAGCGCCCAGAACCCAGCAGGAAAACCTCATCCAGTACGTCACATCTGACGTCCACAGACTCTTTGTTCTGACTCTTTAAAGAATTTTTTATTTATTTATTTTATCCTTGCTCCTTCCTCCAGTGAAAATAAAGGAAAACGAGCTCCTCCCTGTGCTGCGAGACGAGCTGCCTCACCTTCACATCTCCCCTCACGCTCTGGGCCGAATGTGGGAGCAGCAGACGCAGCAGGTGGAGCGACTCCACGCCTTGTCCTCCTCGCACTGTCGACACCGGAGCAAACTCTCCGCTCAGGTGAGAACAGGAACCGAATGCTGACGGTTGTGCCCGTCGCTTTGAAGAATACACATTTTATTTGATTTTTAAAGGTTATTTTATTTCTGGACATCCTAGTCTGCGACTTGCTTTAACGAAAACCATGACTGGATTACAGAACAACACATCTTTTTCCATCGTTATTTAAAATTGCCAGTTTAAAATTTAGACCCTGTTCTCAGTTGGAGGAGGCTCAGAGGAAACACGACCTACTGGTGGAGCTGAACCGCAAACACCAGGACCACAAGAGACATCTGGTGAGCGACAAACAGAAACTGACACGACATTTTTAAAACATTAAAAGGATCCCAGATTAGTTGTAACATTAGACTTTATTTGATAAACATATATTTTAACTGTAAAATAAAGACTGTAAAAATACTGTAGACTGTTTAGTTTTGTACATTTTTAAAAATATGTTTTGACACGAACAGAGACATTTTATTTACACACAAAGTATTCTGGGTAAATGATGACATGGGTAGGTCATCGGTGCGAGGCTGCTAGCGAGCTATATCCACCCTGAAGGTTAATCTTGGACAATACAGCGAGTAAAATAAGTATTGAACATGTCACCATTTTTCTCAGTAAATATATTACTAGAGGTGCTAATG
>NW_013952786.1:5701-8145 GCF_001266775.1 Austrofundulus limnaeus
GTTGTCTGTCATTGTAGCTGGGATAATTTTACTTATTAAAGCTCATTATCTTACCACTTGAAACATCACTAGCCCTGAAGCTGCTGGTAGACATCGCGGTTGGAATTATCAAAGATTTTTGACACCTGAGAGACACCGTAGCAACACCTTTGCGTTTGGAAGCGGGGGGAGGCCCAGGGAGGATGATTCAACCACTAGATGTCGCTGAAAACAACAAATCCTACACACTGTACCTTTTAAAAAAGTCAATCATCAGATATTGTCAAAGATTAACCTTCAGGGTGGATATAGCTCGCTAGCAGCCTCGCACCGATGACCTATCCAAGTCATCATTTACCCAGAATGCTTTGCATGTAAATGAAATGGCCCCGTCCGTGTAATATATTTTTAAACTTTTAGTTTAAAAATTATAAAAACTAAACAGCCTACAGTATTTTTACAGTTAAAATGTGTGTTTATTAAATAAAGTCTAATGTTACAACTAATCATGGATCCCTTTAATAAAACAAAACTAAGTTAGAGTTTAAAAACAGTTAAATCATAGATTTACGTGACTCACTGCGGGTTTTATCTGATTACAAGCTAAACTCCTCCCCCCACATCATTCCAGAGGGAGTTTAAAGATCGGATCCAGCAGCAGAGGTCGGTGCAGAACAAACTGCGGGAGCAGAGGCAGCAGATAGCCCGGGCCAAGAAGTACCACAACGAGTATCACGTCCAACACCGTGCCCGGCTGATGAAGGCTCGCACTAAAGAGGAGCGGGTGGGTAGTAAAGACCACCCGTGCTAGATCATCACCCTGCCTGTGTGTTAAACATGCTTGTGTCTGCAGATGTTTAGGCAGCTGTTTGAGGAAGGTTTGGAGTTGCAGAAGCTCCGGCTGAGAGAGCAGAGAGCTTCGGCCCGGGAGCAGCAGCTGGAGCATCAGAGACGACACCAGGATCAGATGGAGTCCTTGGAAAACTACTATAAAGACCAAGTGAGACACAGTCAGCTGCATTTGTGCAGACTAAATGTTAGGAGTTGTTTGTAGAGGGAATGAAACATATTCTGTGTTTCAGTTTTCACTGCTTGCTGAAAAACTGGCACAAGAGCGGGAGGAGATCCAGGTTCGGAAACAGGCTCAAGAAAAGGTCTGCCCGTCTTCTTTTAAATTCTAAAGAACATTTTAATGCTGTCACCACTTGATCCATCAGAGTGGGATGAAATGTTTTAAGTAGTTTGTCTTACAGCCCTGCAGAGGGCGCTCGTGATTTTCAGTGCAAATTTAAAGTACCTAACCCACCGTGGGTCTCTTCCCCAGGCTCTGCAAAAGATGAAGCGAGAGCTGCGATCCCGGATGGAGCGCGAGATCAACCAGCTGCAGGAAATCATCATTCGGAACGACGAAGACGACCACTTCCAGGAGCTGGAGGTCCAGAGGCTGCGGAACCAGATCCACATGGCTTCTTTCCAGTACAACACCAGCTGTCTGCACTGACATGCTTTTAGGGTTTATTGGATTTCTGCTACACATTAAACGGTACAAGAACCTGGTGCACAAACTGTAATCTTCTCAGGCATCTTTCTAAGAAAAGGTTTGCACAGGAAGAGAAATGTAACCACGTGAGAAGGTTTTGATTAATGAACACTGACAAAATGTAGCTTTTAGCTATTTCAGCTAATTCTTCCTCTCACCTCAGCTGCTACCCCTGAACTTTAGACACTTTGGACCAAGTCCTCTTCCTCCTCTGGTTTTTTTAGAACTTGATAAATCTGAATGTTTTAACTGTGACTGCAGTCATTGTGTGCTTTTTGTTGTAGTCAAACAGGAAAACTGTTCCTTCTCTTGCCAAATAAGGACCACACCTGAAGAGTTGATTATCTCTGTCCTTTTCCTTTAACATGAGATGTCTTCCTTTTAATACTTTAACCACGCAGATGGATTATTTATTTAACTTTAATGTTATTTTTAATTAAAACTGTTGTGATTTTTTTATAGTCACCGGAGGCAATGATAATAGGTCTTAACCTTCTCCTTGATTTGTTTTCTACTTCTAATCAAAGCTTGAGACATTTTTGAACAGATGGTTGAAACAAACACTACTGTGTTGTAACGAACAGGCCAACGTGTCCCTGCATTAAATGTGTGGAATCACTGCAACTGAACTGTGTGATTTAACTTCCTGTTTAATTTGAAGGTTAACACAAATAAGGTCGTTTTTTAAATGTAAGATTTGTGTTTTTAAGTCAGGAGGAAAAAAGGTCTACGACTGAAAAAATCTGCTTTGAATCACTTTTTGATGAAGAATGGCCAAAGTTGTGTGAACAGGACAAGAGTTTAACGCAGCAGGTTGAAAGGGAACTGAAACGTGATAAGAGCTTTTTTTTTTTTTTTTTTCCCATCCCGTTCCCCGACTGCCATTTGGGGAGGGGGTCCTGAAGAAGGGCGGACCGCCGGGTGC
>NW_013952786.1:9116-10319 GCF_001266775.1 Austrofundulus limnaeus
GCCCCCCGCCGCAGAGAAGCCACACTCATGACAACCCCACCACACCGCCAGCGACCAAGTGCACCCCCCCAGCCGCCCACCCCGGGCCACCCACTGGAACCAAGAGCCACATCTCAGGAGACCAAGCAGCATCAGGGAGGACAGAGAGCCAGCCCCGCCCCCCGGCGACCGTCCAAGCCCCAAGCCCACCCACAGCCCAGGACTGCACCCGGCGGTCCGCCCTTCTTCAGGACCCCCTCCCCAAATGGCAGTCGGGGAACGGGATGGGGAAAAAAAAAGACCCTGACACACACACCCCCACCCTCAGATGTACTGTTGGTGCGTGTTGTTCTATAGAGCAATTAAAAAAAAACGGAAAGAAGAAGAGACAGAGGCCGGCGTGGTGCCAGTTTCCCCTCCACCACTACTCTAACCCAAAACCCTAAGTGTCTATATGCGAACCTTGTCGGGTGGGCACAGGTATAGGAGGCAAGAGTGGTGCCATCCGGCCACCCATAGCCATGAATGCCCACCTTAHGTCCCTATATGTGAATTTCATGAAAATGTTACGAGTGAATGTCTAAGATGTACAATAAAATTTGGGGCCCAGGTGGTTATGGCAATACAAATGTAATATTATTGCTCTTAAAACACAACTGTGCCCCCAAAAAAACCTACATGGGTGAAGTTGAAAGTGAAGAGGATGGAGGTGTGCGGCGAGGGATGGGGAGAATAAACTGAGGGAGCAAAATGCTCCCACAGGGAGTCAGCTCCGTGATAAGAGTGATAAGAGCTTAAAGATGTGATCAGTCTCCTGTCTGACAGGGTTCCCAAGGGTCCTTGAAATCCTTGAAAGTTTGTGAATTTGAAAAAATTATTTCAAGGCCCTGGAAATTGTGTGAGAACAGCTAAAAATTACACTTGTCCTTGAATGTTTTTTGGGGATTGAAGTTCTGTATTCACGCTATTGATTTTCATCACGGAGGCACGACGGTGGTTAGTACCGATGCCTCACAGCAAGAAGGTCTTTGGTTCGATCCCCGGTTCGGACCTGGGGTTTTTCTGTGCATGTTCTCCTCATGCTTGCGTGGGTTTTCTCTGGTTTCTCCTATCACCAAAGACATGTACAATAAGCTGCCTTCAGGCCCAGGCCTCCCTTGAAAAAGAGATCTGCGATTATCAGCGGGACTTGCCTGGTTAAATAATGGTGAATAATAAAAATTA
>NW_013952786.1:11155-13954 GCF_001266775.1 Austrofundulus limnaeus
ATAGATAGATAGATAGATAGATAGATAGATAGATAGATAGATAGATAGATAGATAGATAGATAGATAGATAGATAAAAACTTACATTTGTTGCAGTGGTTAACTCAGGATGACTGTAAACTGGCGTGGCTTTCAACAGCTAACGTGAACCATAGTCAAAAAAGTTTTACCCAATCAGAGCAGATGGTAAACATTTAATCCACTTTCTTTCATTGATTCTGACTCAACTTCTATGTTCAGTTTTTCATTGAATATACAGTACATGATATTAAACCTGTTAATTGGTAACATTCTGTGGTAGCAGTAGGTAATTGCCATGGCACGTAGTTCTTGGATTTGAGAAAATTGGTACTGGAAAGTTTTTGAAACATCCTTGAATTTGATGTTGACCAAGTTGTGGGAACCCTGGTCTGAGTCGATCTTTGCTTCGTGTCTTCACAACCTCTATGGCTGAAAACAATCTACTTCAGCAGAGGAAACTTTTCACAAGTTTCATATGAAAGATTTGTAGAGCAAAGTGGGGCCTGCAGGCTCAAACTGTCCGCCGCTATTTCCATTTAGTCATTCCATCCATTGACCCGATGACTTTATAAGGGGCTGTAGTGCAGATATTCTCATGCTTTATCTTTTAATTATATTAAGTTTAAACATTAAATATAAATAACTACAAAAGACATTTAGATTACATTTAAGCATGTGTAGATTACAGACAATAAATACTCCTGTTTTATCATTAATGTCTCATGAGCCTTTGCTGCCTGAGCGTTTGTCAGACTTTCTCCAAGTGCTCAAGTTAAAAAAATAAATAAAAATGTGGGCCACCACACTGGCTGCTAGCTTAAATAAAAATTTAAAGATTTTACTCAAAGTATTTACTTCATGTATCATATTTTTACATGTGGCCCGCAGCACTGTTTTTCATTTCGTCCCTCTCAGGGGAAGAAGTTTGTGCCCCATTGATTTAGAGGAATACTTTGTCAGTAAATAAAAACATTACACATTACTGCTGAGAGCTTCCATATTTCATATTGCAGCTAAATGCACAAATGTTGTCGCTCAGTGACCCGTTGTGAAGGACAACAATTTATAACATTTTCGAATTTGATGCAACAATACAAAAACAACAAAAAAGGTCAAAATAAACACAAAGCGCCGTCGTGTTCACAGTTTTGCAGTGAAGCGGCAGGAGTTCATGAGTCCCATCGGGACTTTCATCAGCTCGTGGTCCTGCTCAGCGCCGCTGTGCTTTCTGCTTTCCTCTCGGCGTCGCTGTCGTTCCTGAGGTCCTCCTCGTCCGGCAGGTTGGTCCACTCCAGGCGGCTCGAACAGAAGCCGCACATTTGGTTAACGACGATCTTCAGCCCGCTCACGCGTTGCCTGACCATACAGCGACGGTTACACTTCTGGCAAGACCTGAAGAGCTGCAGGATGCAGCGTTCGTCCACCACGAACTCTGACGAGCTGAGGGAGACAGAGCAGGCGGGCCGTCCGTAAAACAGGAAGTGACGTTCAGAGGCCGAGCAGTTTATCACTGAGAGCGTACCTTCTCAAATCCACCTGGTAATGTCCACTTAGTGAGGAGCTGAAGTCTTCATCCTCCTCATCTTTAACTGCAAATGAAGCCGTTTTAAACAATTACTTTCACAATTAGCTTTTTAATATATATATAAAGGTTTAAAGTGAACTCGCCTCTGTTTTCGTTATTTTCTGACAGTTCGGCCGTCGTCGCCTCGTCTGAACTCGTCAAACTTTCACTTGGAGCAGTTTTGTTCTCCAGTTCCTTAAACGAGACGACAAACACCAGCTCATCAGAAAGTTTCATTCAAAAAGTAAATAATGGCAGAGATATTTGTCACAAAGTTATGAGCTCAGTTTGAGTTTAATGATAAATAGCTAAAGAGAAGAGAGTTAAATGAAAGCAGCTGTTAGTTTTCTGGTACAAACAGTCTGTTTTCATATAATCTGATTTATTATCTTTCCAACGAGGTGATTTATCAGATATTATTCGCAAAGTCTTAGGTTTTATTGTTTATTGTAGTTTGGCCTGTAAAAAAACAAGTTAAACTGGTTTTTACCTTAAAGAGTATCTTACCTCCCCTGTGAAAAAAAAATAAAGTGGGTAGGGGAGGGGGGTTAGAGAGCAGAGGTGTGGCCAGGACGAGAGAACGTGACAGCTAGCATTAGCATAATTGATGCAACATGGAAAGTGACCACAGTATCGCAGATAGTTACATCTCTGAATGGTCTGAGGTGGAGGATTTTCACCCCACACCAGCACCGGACAGAGGAGGAGGGAGGAGCGCTCCGACAGCCTGACAGAAAAAAAATAAAAGCATACAGCTGCTCACATGATCACTAGTTTAAATCAGGAATAAAAGTAGTTTACCTGTATAAAGAGCCCTAAAATTCCATAAATTTTCGGGAGGAAAGGAGAGAGGAAAGAGTAACTTATTTCTAGCGGCAGAACAGGTTGGAAGATGGCTGTTTGATGTTATTTATTGTTTTTAAATAATCCTATAGGCTCTGACATGTTAGATAAATTTGAAAATGAGGTTTTTAAAATATCCGTAAGACTTGAAAAAATCCGTGAGATTGCTCTTTATGTCTGTATACCTGCAAAATGACGTAAAATCTTTATAACTTACAATCTGTACAAGTTGACGTGTGTGGGTTCGGGCTGAAGCTGCCCGCTGCCTTTCTTTCCCCTCCTCCCCTCCCGCTGTGCAGGACTACTGCTGGTGTGTGTGTGTGTGTGTGTGTGTGTGTGTGTGTGTGTGTGTGTGTGTGTGTGTGTGTGTGT
>NW_013952786.1:14675-27503 GCF_001266775.1 Austrofundulus limnaeus
ATGTTAGATAAATTTGAAAATGAGGTTTTTAAAATATCCGTAAGACTTGAAAAAATCAGTGAGATTGCTCTATATGTCTGTATACCTGCAAAATGACAAACAGTACTATATAACATTTTAGACACATTCTAGACAGTTTATCAGCTAAAAAAAGTTAATTTTGGGGTAAGTTACTCTTTAAGTCTTTTTTTCTTGAGGATTTGTAATTTCACCGATTACTTATTTAAATCTTAACTTTCACTTTTGTTTTGTTGCATTCAAAGCACAGAAACAGTACTATATAACATTTTAGACACATTCTAGACAGTTTATCAGCTAAAAAAGTTAATTTTGGGGTAAGTTACTCTTTAATAGATTTAAATTATGGATCCATTAATAGATGAATTGTGTTCAATTTCTTAAAAAATATCAGGTTTTGATTTACCTGTCCAGGTATGGGCGACTGAGCCATCTCCTGTTCTTCTTCAGCGAATGAACTCGTCAGAAACTCATCATCTGAGTGAACGCTTTCACTAAACAAACCCAGAGCAGTGCATTTCATTTAGGCAAAAATGTTGGAGTTTTCTAAGCAACATAAAACCTGTTACAATCAACGAACCAAGTGCCAAAAATTTTAAAAATAAAAATAAAAATTTGACACGGTAAATCAGATTTACTCTCACCAAGACTCAGTTGAAGAGCACAGATCAGGTTCCTGCTGAGTTCCTCGATTCTTTTCTAATTCAGTCTGAAAAAAACTTCAAACCAAAACAAATGATTCACTGTGGAGCGAAGGAAAGACAGAAGAGTTTTAACTAAGGAACTAGATTCATATCGTAATCAGAGAACAAAATGTTTTTAACATAATGGAAAAATTGCCACGATTTTTAAATCTCATAGATGAGTTTGTCTGCGATGTTTCCTTAAACTAAAAAATGTGCAAACAGCTTTTAAATGTCCCGTGAGTTTGTTTACCTACAGAAACAGTTGAAGTGATATATGTCAACATGTTTGAGGAAACATAAAGAAAGAACTTCAATAATTATTTTAATGTGTCTGTAGTTTTTATGCTCATTTTTCTTTGTGAAATATGTCCATATGGTCTCTATAACAATCTATAATAACAGGCTTCTTACAGACTGATGTAACCTGCTGAGTCTGGACTTAAAGAGAAATATAAACTTACAGGTCCAGCAGAGGTTTAGAGGAGCTCCATCTTTACATCCCTGATGTTTATCCTCGACACCGGTCTTTACTCCACCTTTGTCTTTCCAAGCTGCAGATTTTGTTTTATATTTCCACCTAAATGTCCTCTTAGAGATTCTTCTCCTGTTGATTTCACCGTGTTTATTTACCTGCAGACTACAGTATAAAGTAGGCCAGTCACGTGACTCTGTGTTCACGGAGCGTGGACCCGCATTTCAAAACTGCCTATCAATAAACACGGAAAACTACTGGAATAAGCTATTTTAAAGCGCACCGTTTTGATGTTGTTAAAGATGACTCGGTTTGTGTTTACTTAGGGTCGACGTGTATGTTTCAGCCATTGGAAAAAGCCTCAAACCTTTTGAACTTACCGGTCCAGGAGAAGTTTCGCAAAAGCCGCGTGCGATTTGATGCCGAGCTCCGTCTTTATGGCGCTCCACCGCCCCGCTTGATTCCCGATATTTATCCTCGACAGCTGTCTGAGTCGTTCTTTCTCTTTCCTTGCGCGTTTAGCGTCGGATTCACTTTTGTATTTCCACCTGAACGTCTTCTCCCTGACTCGCCTGGCCGACTCCGCCATGTTTGTTTACTTGGAGGACTTCCTGTGGGTCAGTCGCGTATAACTCGGGTTTTCGGTGGATTCAGGTCGTCGACGTGTATTAAAATACTAAAACCAACGAGGTATATTTACCTCTTTGACTAAAACCATATGTTGACAGACCGGTGCTTTGTTTACATTGAGTGCGTACCTCATCTATTATTGGTTCTCGTCAAACATTTTTCTTCTTCTTCTTCTTTCATTTTAGCACATTTTTACAGTCAGGCGAGCTTGAGCGCCCTCTAGCGGTAGCCTGATTTTTTTCTAAACCAAAATCATACTTATTTGCACATTTGTGGGGCATTTGTAAGTGGTGTATTTTTCTGATAGACCTGTTTTTTTTTTTAAAGATTTTAAATGTTTAACTAAAAGCTAAAAATAAATAATTTATCTGTCCATTAAAGCTATGACAGCTCTCAAAATGATGCAGTTTCTGCATCAATAAACAACGAAGGCTTTGTGTTAGTTCAACTTTGAGTATTAATAATGATAATACAGAAAACAGCAAATATTCATTGTCTTGTTTATAATTAATCCAATAATCAGCGATGGAAATCCCCTCATTAAGAGTTTATCCCTTTACAGCTTATTTGTATTTGACATCATCTGCTTGTAAACACTGAGGTTTTTTTTATTTTACTTTTTTACTTTTATTTTTACTCCAGTCAGGCCTGTCATAATGCAGTTTTTCTAAAAACAAAAACTACTCCACATTTAGATATTTTCCTTTTTCAATGCTTATTACATATAAAACTGTTACATGTTTTGACTTTGTACAACTTTATAAAATCTTTTTTTGTCTTTCCCTCCTGTTGTTTCAGATTTACTTAGATTTTTAAAAATAAAAAGTATAGATTTTCTGTTGGATTCAGGTCAGGTGATTGGCTGGGCCATTCCAGCAGCTTTAGTTTCTTTCTCTGAAACCAACTGAGAGTTTCCTTGGCTTTGTGTTTGGGCTCATTGTCTTGCTGAAATGTCCAGCCACGTTTCATCTTCATCATCCTGGTAGATGGAAGCAGATTTTTATCAAGAATGTCTCTGTACATTTTTCCACTCATCCTTCCTTCAATTATTTGAAGTTTGCCAGTACCATATGCTGAAAAACAGCCCCACACCATGATGTTCCCACCTCCAAACTTCACTGTTGGTATGGTGTTTTTGGGCTGATGTGCAGTGCCATTTGACCTCCAAACATTATGTGTATTCTGGCATCCAAACAGTTCAATGTTGGTCTCATCTGACCAGACTATATTCTCCCAGTATTTCACAGGCTTGTCTAAATGTTGTGCAGCAAACTTTAAAGGAGCTTCAACATGCTGTTTCTTCAGCAGTGGAGTCTTGCGTGGTGAGCGTGCATACAGGCCATGGTGGTTCAGTGCATTACTTATTGTTTTCTTTGAAACAAACGTACCTGCTAATTCCAGGTCTTTCTGAAGCTCTCCACAAGTGGTCCTTGGCTCTTGGACAACTCTTCTGATAATTCTTTTCACTCCTCTGTCAGAAATCTTGTGAGGAGCACCTGGTCGTGGTCGGTTTATGGTGAAATAATGTTCTTTCCACTTCTGAATTATGGCCCCAACAGTGCTCACTGGAACCTTCAGAAGTTTAGACATTCTTCTGTAACCGATGCCATCATTATGCTTTGCAACAATAAGGTTGTGAAGGTCGTGAGAGAGCTCTTTACTTTTACCCATCATCAGATGGTTCTTGTGTGACACCTGGCCATCATTTGGGACTGAACCAGCTGATATTAATTTGCACTGACAAGGGGCAGACTTGGTTTCTAATTACTGAGAGAGTTCAGCTGGTGTCTTGGCTTTCCATGCCTTTTTACACCTCCCTTTCTTCATGTGTTCAATACTTTTCCCTGTGCCATTCCACATTATTACAAATAACTTAATTTCTGGACATTTATGGTTTGATTTCTTTGTATGTATGGATCACTTGGGTTGTTACCGACATCTGGTGAAAATTTCATGTCATTAGCACCTCTAGTAATATATTCACTGAGAAAAATGGTGACGTGTTCAATACTTATTTTACTCGCTGTAACTCTGCTTCTGTCGACCCATCCTCACAGCTTTTAGTCAACGCTCCTTCTCAGAAGAGGAGAGAAAATTTTGCTTTCGACCAGGACTCTCAGACTCCATTGTTCGTCCTCTGGCTCAGTTTACAGCCGGGGGTCGATGGTTCCTGTCATGCCACCTGTTCAGTACCTGTGCTCAGGGATTGTGTGAAGCCTATCAAATGTCAAAAACAAGCAAGTTGAAATTGTTGGCAACAAAAACACGACTTTTTTTTTCCATTTTATTACAAATGATGCTGTAGTCATTTATGAACGATGCATTACTTTTATCATGAATGATTTTTATAATAAAATAAACATCTTAATTAAACAGCAATCGAACAATAAGTTTTAAAGTCAAAATAGTTAAATTTTGCCTTGCTTTTGAACCCTTTATTTATCAAAAAGGCCACCATTAATAACATACCTGTTCAACATTTGGTCTGTCTGAAACCTCCTCTGGATATGAAGACTTCTCCACATCCTGCTTTTGCTTCGTCTAATAAAACATGATCTGCTGGATCTTGAAACTTTTCAGGACGAGTGGGAATCATCTCTGGTTCAATTCTGCTCGCTTTTATGGCTGCAGGACTAGGGCTGTGAATAAAAATCTAAAGATCGATATTTTTTTCAAAAACAATGTTTTATCGATTTTCTTTCTTTTAATGTTGATACCCCCAACCATTAGAGTGCAGCATAACCATGTATGATTCTTGTTCAGAGCAAGAAACAGCAAATTGAAAGTTACATCAAAGAATAAGAAATAAGTTTTAGCTGTACATTAATTACACTGCCTGGCCAAAAAAAGAAAAAAAGGTCACACTAATATTTAATTGGACCTTTAGCTTTGATTACAGCACACATTCTCTGTGGCGTTGTTTGGATAAGCTTCTGCAAGTCAAGATTTATTTCCACCCAGTGTTGCATTTATTTTTCACCAAGATCTTGCAGTGATGATGGTAGAGTCTGATCTTCTCCAGCACATCCCAAAGATTCTCAGTGGAGCCAATCCATGTGTGAAAATGATGTCTCATGCTCCCTGAACCACTCTTCCACAGTTCCAGCCCCATGAATCCTGGTACTGTCATCTTGATGGCCGTGCCATCAGGGAAGAAACAGTCATTGATGGAAGAACMTGGTCATTCAGTATATTCAGGTCAGCTGACCTCATTCTTTGAGCACAGACTGTTGCTGAACCAAACCTGACCAACTGCAGCTGCCCCACATCACAGCACTGCCCCACAGGCTTCTACAGTATGATGTCTGCATCACTTCAGCTGCCTCTCTTCTGATGCACCCATCACTCTGGACCAGGCTACATCTGGACTCAGCAGACCACATCTTCCATTGCTCCAGAGTCCAATCTTTATGTTCCCTAGCAATAGGAAGCCTTTTTGTCTGGTTTGCCTCACTGATTAGTGGTTTTCTTAAGGCTACACAGCTGTTCAGTCTCAATCCTTTGGAAATGTTCTTATTTTCACTATTCAACACAGCACAGAGTTCTACTGTTGTTTTTCTTCAGTATATCACCTAACGTTTCAGTGATCACCGATCATTCAGGACTTTATTGTAGTTTCTGCAATCTGTTTTCTCTATTTGATGCCAATGATTTGACACTTCTCAAACAGTCTGACATCTTTTCCACAACAGTGGTTAAGAAATGAGAGGCAACTCATTGCACCAGTTGGGGTTAAATAACTTGTTGCCAGCTGAAAAATAATCACCCAGGCAGTAATTATCCTATAAGACCCATTAGCTCCGGTGGCAACTTATTATTATTATTTTGGCCAGACCGTGTATTTGTTTCCCAGAGTTGTAAAGTAACTAAGTACAAATACTTTGTTACTGTACTTAAGTAGAATTTTTGGGTATCTGTACTTTGAGTAATTATTTTTCAGCATACTTTTTACTCATTACATTTTTACACAATTATCTGTACTTTCTACTCACTACATTTTTTAAAAAGGTAAGAAGTAGAAAGTCATTACTCCTATTTTATTAGTAGTTGTTATTAATTAAAAATACTATCCTGATAAAGTGCGTCTCCTGGATAGAGTGAATTTAATTGTGGTTGGATGAGATGTATAAATATATACCATTCTGACACACTATTTGCTACATCACAGCTGCACGCTGTTAGAAAATATATTTTTTGGAGATGTCACCTCCCAATAAATGTCATTTTAGAAAATATAACTGCTCACTTTTACGCAGTACTTTTACTTTTAATACTTATGTAGATTTCGTGTCAGAAATTTACTTTTGATACTCAAGTACAAAAAAAATCAGATACTTTAAGACTTTTACTCAAGTAATATTTTTAGAGAAGACTAACTTTTACTAAAGTATTTTTATAAGATACTTGTACTTTTACTCAAGTATCACTTTGAGGTACTTTATACAACACTGTTGCTTCCTGAGCAGTAAAATCAAAGGTTTGACACATATTTTGCTAACAGACAAAATTTGATCCAACAATCAAAGGCAAATCTATCAGTGTGCTCAGAGCGTGTAATAGGGGATGAGTCTCTGCTAATAACACATCAAATTTTAGTTTAGTTTTTCTGAAAAGAATGACTTTTTGTGATTGCTCAAGTCCTTAGCTGTGGCAGCCATCTTGAATCGGGTCGACTCCAAAACAGTTCTGTTCAAAACATTACTTTCTGGAAGTTTCATTAAAGTCTATGCAATGGTTCAAGAGCTATTTTTGTACAGACACAAAATTTCATCATTATAGTTTCCAATGAAGACTGTAACAATGTGCTTGGGTCAAAATAACGAATAACTGTGTATTGGAAGTAAGATGAGTGAAAACATGCAATTAAATACCAAATGAAACAAAAATCTCCTATTTGAAGCTGCAGCAGCTAAAATAAATAAATAAAAACACTACTGCGTGTTCTATAAAACATAATGCTGTCCCGTCCAAACAGCATGTTTTTATTGCTCAGTGTTCTGTAAGGGTACAAGAAGATTCTTACTTTGCACTTTTTTTTTTTTTTTTTTTACTGTTCGTATGTACAAGTGTAAGTTACAAACTCACAGAGCAGCTAATGTGGAAACTATGAACACATGTACTGAAATAAATACAAAACAGAAAAAAATGAAAGGGAATATGATGCCTTAAAAAAAGAAATAAGATATTATGCTTCGCACTAAACTTCATCAAAAGCAACAAACAAAGATAAAGCCCTGCAGGGTCCACAGAGGAAAAAGAAAACATGCAGCTCTTTGTTTTTGGGGGGAACTATGGAGGACTGAGTTCACTGAACTTTCAACACCTGATTGGCTTTAACCTGGTGAACTGTCAGCTTTTGCAGTTTTTATCAGATCAGAGAGGACTTTTTATTTGCAGATGTTTTTTTAGAAAAGAAAACAGATTTATGGAAAGTTCTGATTTTTTCTTCACCCGGATGTTTCAATGAGTGGATCGGGCCAGAAAACAAGACAACAACCTGCAGACGTGGACTTTGTGTTCAGAACAAAGCACAGAAAAATGGAATAAACATTATAAAAAGTCACCTTATAAGTTTTTGGTGCACCGAAGGAAGTGTTGGATTTTAAGTTTAAGCAGACATTTGATGTATGCTCTTTTTTGATTTTTGAGATAATATTAAAAGTAAAAAAAACAACTCTAAAGCTGTACAAAGACCACCCTAACCTTACTGGTTTTCACCAAATGATCTGAACAAAATCAAATCTGATATGAATTTGCAAACATTTCACGTTTGTGAATAAATGCAAATGGTATGTGTCAAAAAAAAAGAAGATTTTTCTAATCAAAATATTTTCTAGGAGTATTTGATCATGTTCTGTTAGGTCTTTTTTTAGTGACATGGTATTTTGGTTGTTGTGGAGCTACAGTCAACCTCCTGCATTGGATTTTTCTCATTTCTAAAACTTAATTTAGAAACTTCTGAGCATAAAAGTAAGTCGTTCAGTGGTGACAACAGACCTGCATAGCAGCAAATATTTGCATAATGTTTGCCTACAAGGAAGATTTGGAAAGGGAGGGTTCTTCACATACTAGCATGATGTGTGATTTAAAAAATACAAAACTAAAAACGCACAGAAAAAAAAGACAACTTCACCTGAGAATGCAAAGAGGTCTGTGAAAAGACATCAACATGCTTGCATTTAAACCAAAAAGAACAAGCAACAATATACAAAATAGCTATATCTTTGTACATATATACTCAAAAATTACAGACCTATAGATATTTTTTTTGTCTGAGTATTACTACTGTTGTTGCACACAAAAGAAGCACAGTATATTTTAGTCCAACATGAAGAAAGCACTCATCACTGCTCGGTTTGTAAAGTGCTCAGAAGAAACGAGAGAAAGAAAATTGTAGAAAAAGGTTCTAACTGAACTTCCCTTCGCATTTATAATCTGATAACTGGTGGATTAATGAGCAGAACTGCTAATCTGATAACTGTGGTGGATTAATGAGCAGAAGAACTGCTGGAAACACGGGGGTTAAAACGGAAAGAAAAAGTCTACGATTTGTTCATCTCTGCAGTGAGAAACAAAAAATAAATTAAATAGAATGGTGTAGGTGAATAGAAACGACAATTTAAACGTAGCACAAAAAGTATGTTTATGTTTGATTGTTTTGTTCTATTATTTTTTAATACATTTTATAAACACTGCAAAAATGATCCATCTAACCAAGTCTTATAATCTTATATCTGGTCTTGTTTTGAGACTATGTGACCCATCCCATTGAAATGAGGATTATTGGGGGTTAGTCTAAAAGTGGTTTATGGAGAAATAGGCAAATATAGTTTTGATTAAAACATTTGCAAAAAGTGCATTTTGTCAAAACATAATGAATTAATGCCTTATCAATGTATCATTTGAATGAACCGTGAAATATAATCATAAAACAAAATTTTGAAGCATTTTTTATTAGCAGTAGCAACAAAAATACTCATTTGGAGTAAAAACGCCTTAAAATTTTGAGATTTTCCCTGTGAGTTAGAAATGTTTTGTTTCACTCCAGCTGGAAAATCTCAATATTCAAATAATTTGGTTTCCTCTTTATAAGGATATCAAAAGTTCCTCATTAAAGTTACATAAAATAAGGATTCAGACCAAGTATTTTTGTAACCAACAAGACAAATTAAGGCATATCTCTGGATCCACTTATATTAGAATGATCCAGGTATCAAAATGTAGCTTTTAAAGCCAGAAATCTGAAAATGTAATTAGGTCATTTTGACCAAATTTGACTTAAAGGGCCTGCGATGTCAAATGTTTGTAAAATATATGAATGCATTTTCGAAAATATGTCATTGACAAAATACTGCAAAAGAAATTTGATCTCGCTGACATGAACAGTTGTTGAGATATTTGCCTGTAAAGTAACAGGAAGTGATGTCATAGGGGAATACCTGCATGTAAACAGAGCGTTGCTACAACAGCCAACAACCCAGACTGTAGAGAAGAATCTGATAATTCTTTAGATTATTTTGAGTCTCTATCAGAGAGATGAAGATGAGTCAGAGTTCAAATAATAATGTTTCAATAAACAAAGACCTGGAAGTTTTCTTTGTTAAAGAGTTCCTCTTTGATGTCACTTCCTGTTTCACTTCGGCTGAGCCAAGTTCAAAAGAAAATATTCCAGTTACGGGACAAAATGGGTAAAATCATGTGTAATATTCCAACTTTCTTAAATATAAAGATATTTTCTTTGACTTTTTGTATTTGAAGAATACGCATGTCACAGGCACTTTAATCCTCATTTCGATAGGATGGGTCACAAATACTAAGCAAAAGACTCAAATTAAGTGATTAACAGAGATTATTTCACTTAATTTGAGAAGATTCTGACTCAAGTAGATTAATCTGCTGGGTAAATCTTTTTACAGTGTAGTTCATTTCCTTTTAAATGGTACTGCAAGGCACATCTGCAGGCTGAGTATGTGTGTTGCACTCGTAAAAAAAAAGCCAAATCTTTGTGAAAAACAAACATCTCACTCTGCTATTGACTCTTGTTTGATGTCATTAGATTAAACAGTTGAAGTCTGAAGAAACTTGTTGGAAATTTAACAATTTATTCTTTAAAAGTAACAGAAGCCTCAGTAGCATGTGGAAGAACCATATACAGCCACAACAGCTTGGTTCTTCCTCCACGCTCACGCTGATCCCCCACCTGTGACAATCCCATGTCCCCCATAGACCCGACTCTGTCGGGTCTATGGGGGACATGGGATTGCCACAGGTGCTGAATATCAGGTCTAATTCGTACCAGAAGCTCAACACAAGAGTCAAAAGCAGAATGAGATGTTTGGAGGAGACACTGCGCCACATTTTCTTGACAAATGTGGCGCAGTGTAAAGAAAACAAACAGGCTGTCTAAAATCTGTGGCCCAGTTCGTCAGAAAAGTGTCTTCAGTCATGAAGAACAACAAAGAAACTGTCAAACACACATTTTCTTACTTTTCTGTGCTGTGTTTATGTACTTTTATACTCAGACATGTTCACTTAGAAAAGATGAGCCACACTATTCAAAGAAAGAAGCTTTCCGTACAATTACCCACCAAAAAAAAAAAAAAAAAAAGCTGCCAATAAAATGTCCTCTAAGATGATATGGTTTTACTTTTTAAATGATACGGTTTGAAAAAGTACAAAACGACTGCTGGTGTGAGCAAATTATTTATGAACCACTGCTGTAGAAACTTATTTTCTTCTAAATCTGAGATAAAGCGCCACTTTAAAGATGAAACGTTAAAGTGAAAACTTTAAAATATCAAAAAGATTACACTGAGGTAGGATGAATTAAAACTGCCCCTAAAACTGTGAACTCTGTAGGCGAATGGCTGGAAGAGATTGTGACTGAGGTTAAGATGGCTTCTGAGGGAAAGGTGCAGCTACCTGCAGGGTTCGGTTCTGTAGCCTGACCAGAATAAATTAGAGAAAAGGTCAATCATTGTTGTCGAGTGTCTAAGGGTTAATAAAATAGTTTGAGGTTTCCTAATTAAACTTGAACATATGTTTATTGTGTTGTCTGAAAGCCAAACACACCTCACAATAACAAAGCAAACGTGTTCAAATGAAACAGCGTTAATGGGATGACTCTAGCAGCTGTTCAGATAAAAGAAAAGTGGGAGAAGAGCGACAGCAGGACGCTCGGGGAGATCTAAGCGGCTTGTTGTGATGATGTTAATAGTTTATGGGAGGAGCCCTGCGCACGTTAACATGAAGGTTCTTCAGCTCGGCTCTCATTCCACTGCAAAGCCACACGTCTCCTCGATCGCTGTCAGTAGCTTGTCGTACAGTTTCTCGTAGCTCTCGTAGGGAGGAATGTCAATCCGGTTGAAACTGGGGAAACAGAAAAGCCAAACTGAGTTACAAACTATTTCAACTTTAAGTTTCTCAGCATGTCAGGGTCGATTAGGTTAAAACTAGTGCTGGGCATAGATTCACTGGAAGAACATGTTCATATTCTTATCCTAAATTTCTCTTACTTTTGTTCGTACGAAGGGTTCGTTTACATAATTACCACCCCAAAAACACCATATAAGGCTATGTTTTTTGTCTCACATATCAGGAAGTGCCCATTCATGAAAATGACAGCGAAAAGTAAAAAGAAAAACTTTACGAGTTCAGAGATTGAAGTCCTGCTGTCAGAGATCCAGAAAAGAAAATCTGTCATTTTTAGCAGCTCAGCTGTGGAAGTAAAGGAGCTGCTTAAAGGAATGAAATGTGCTGTTAATGCCGTGTTTCCTGTGGGTCGTTACAGTCACAGAAATAAAAATCTAAATCATATTTATCTCTCTCTAGTCCTGCTCTGGTTTTCCTTTTGTCAAATAGTTTTTAATTCAAGTGTAAACAACTGTGTTAGCCTTTTCATTTATTCAGAAGGAGCGGTCGCATAGTCGGATGCATTTCTGAAAAAAAAAAAAAACATTTTAAAATGTCTCCAAACTTCAATTAACTTCATATTAATATTGTAGTGCTATACAACAAAATTAATAGCCAGTATAATTTAATTTAACCATTTTATGTCGTTAGTCTACATTATTACATTTAAAATTATAATTATAATTCAAACAGAAAAGCCTATTGTCAACATAATTATAGAGTGTGATTTACTTTCAACTCCAAATATCTTCTAACTAACGAAGTATAAAGTTATTAGGGAGGAAAACCCATCTGGATAACAGCAGACTGACTGCTCGTAAAATATACGACAGGTCTGGACCACTCGTGAATTTTGTTCGTTTCTGAAAAAAAATCTTAGAATACGAAAACATTGGTTAATGCCACAAATTCTCCTAAATCATTCGTACGCACAACTTAAGAACAAATCTGTGCGTACGAACGGTTCTTGCATGAGGCCCAATGTTTTTTGTCATGATTAATCTCAAGATATTTTTGTGAGTTATCTTTTTTTAATTTCAGAAACCATTACTTTACTATGGCTGAATGTGTATGCTCATTTCATTTATTTATTTCTATAGCGCTTTACACAACCACAGTGCTGGTGACCAAAGTGCTTCACAAAGTCAGTGATTAACATGATAAGTTAAAAACAAGAAAACACAACAAAATAGCAAAACTAAAACCAGAAATGTCACCACATATTTAAGTACTAAAAGCCTGTTGGAATAAAAAGATCTTAAGCTTCAATTTAAAAGGGCCGAGTTCAGTGTTATTTAATGCAATATACTCCATGTGCAACATAATATGTACATGTTTTATTTAATATAATCCTGTTTATCCTCTTATTGCTTATTGTGTTTTTTTCAATTGCTGACAACTGGGGCTTCAGCATCTATCTGTCGCTCCTCATGCACTCATTTGGAATGACAATAAAAACTCCTCGAATCCTTCATTAATCTCATTATTATGCAAATAATTTAATTATGACTCAAAGGTGTTTACAGCTCTTTTCAGGTACTGTTATATACTGCTGTGTGTGTGTGTGTGTGTGTGTGTGTGTGTGTGTGTGTGTGTGTGTGTGTGTGTGTG
>NW_013952786.1:28288-28691 GCF_001266775.1 Austrofundulus limnaeus
CACATATATAGTGTATATTAGGGGTGCAACGATACAGGAAATTCACGGTTCGGTTCAATACTTTAGTCTCACGGTTCGATATTCTTTCGATACAAAAAAGAGAAATTTCCATGCCCCTTTTAATTTGTAATTTATTTAAATTAAATATGAACATTTGTTTAACCTCAAAAGTACAGTTTTTAAATTAAATGTTGCTGAAACAGCAAGTTTCTCAGTGGATCTGCGCTCTGAAATGCAGCCTAGGTGGAGTAGTCGAACACAGATCCTCTGATCACAGAGCATCTTCAGAAGACAAGTTGATGAAGTAAATTTTTTAAATCTGTATTGTTCGATACGGTTCAATACGGGTACATGTATTGTTGCACCCCTATATGTATGTATGTATGTATGTATGTATGTATGT
>NW_013952786.1:28701-35864 GCF_001266775.1 Austrofundulus limnaeus
TTCAAACAAAAACAAATGAGGCAAAGCAAACCTCTTATTTTTTTCTTCTCACACACTTATTAGTCTGTCTCGTCTGCAGAATAAATATAAAGAAATAAATAAATGCACTAAAGTGATTTTTTTATTATATATATTTTTTGCTGTTAAGGTTTGCTGCGTTAACGTGAAAATAACATGTTAATGTGCCAAGCACTGGTTAAAACTAAAGTTACTGATGGTTGAACTCCAGTTTCAGTTTACTGTTAACACTGACACGAAATGTACAGTATATTAAAATCATTAAAGCCCATCATATTTATCTTGTGATGTGTGTGAAACTGACCAGGTATGGGCTTTGGGCAGGTTGTTGGTGTTGGCATCAATTTGATGAATGGTGAAGAGTCTGGGTCCAGCAGCACCTGAGAATAAAACAACAGGATTCATCAGCTGCTGTTTATCTTTTAACTCACAAGAACTAACCAAGTCCTGATCCACTTATCATCTGTACTCAGATCAAATCTTATCTCATCACAGTCACGTCTGCTGTCTTCATATAGTTCAAAAATATTTAGAAGAGGACTGTGGAAACATCCTGAGGCAGGTCTTCACTTTGTGAATGTCTTTTTAAGTTTTACTTTAAATATTAGCTGCTTTTTACATATTCTGTTCTGTTTCATACTTGACTTGATATTTTTTGTTAAACCACTTGAATCATTCAAGTCCTAAAATAAAGAGATGATACATAAGAAATGAGCCTTTTTAGACCCTCTATTAGCAGCAGCCTCTCACAGGAACCCATGTTATATCTGACACATATCAATGAAAACAGTTTGTCAGAGCATTTTAGCACCAACCAATTGATTCTCAGATCTATTGGCTGAAAATTTAGCATAAAGGCAAAGATCGACAGAAGGATGAAGCATCTTTCTAAATTTTGATGAATTTATTTTTTCATATTTCCTAAAAGAGCACAAGTTTCAGACACTAGCTGTGCTTCCATCAACACTGTTTTAATGCACTTTTAGAAATATTGCATTAGAAAAGTCCAAAAACCTGTTTCTTCCTGGATATTCCCACAAAAGGGCAAAAACATGGCTGTTAGCAACAACAGGTATGTGTGGACTGACAGCGCGTAACCTCACCAATACTAGCTGATACTGCAGAACAATTACAACTTGCTCGTTAGTTTTGTGTAGTCTGGTTGATTCAATCCAAACCAGTCCATCTTACCAAGTTTTAAAACCTTATTTCCAGCCAAAAAGTCTTTTTGATCTTATTTTGAGGCTGATTTACTAAACAAGAACTGATTGTGTAAGAATAATAATCTTGTTTTCAGAATGTCTCAGATTATTTGTCTTGTTAGCCTGAAAATTTGACTCAAATTAAGTCAAATATTTCTGCCAATGGAGTAAGAAAATTTTACTTGGTAAGATTCTTGAAATAAGAAGAAAAAATGAGTCAAATCAAGTATTTCAAGAATTCTACCAAGTAAATTTTTTTTACTCCATTTGCAGATATTTTGACTTAATTTGAGTCAAATTTTCAGACTAACAAGACAAATAATCTTACACATGCTGAAAACAAGATGATTATTCTTACACAATCAGTTCTTGTTTAGTAAATCAGTCTCAAAACAAGGTCAAAAAGACTTTTAGGCTGGATATAAGATTTTAAAACTTGGTTAGGTGGACATTTTTTGCAGTGTAGATAGACTTTTTAAAAGTTCATTCAAAATTTGCATTCAAACTGGATGAAAACATGGCTACGGTTTATCTGCGGTAGATTGTTTTAAGGAGTTACATTTCATTTGTGTTCCAATTGTCCACTTTCCTCTAAGAACACACTGCATAATCCACTGTCATAGGCGGGTTCAATAATCTGACATAAAATGAGTGAAAAAGCAGCCAAAATAAAAATAAATCAAACTTTGAAAGACAAATGTTACAAAAATTGTCATCTAAAACATCTAGTTTCACGAACGGGTGATTAATTTACTTAGAAGAATTAATCAGGAAGTTAAAAGCAGCAGTAATTGTAGGTACCCTGTAAAGCCTTAAAGCCTTGTAGTGGGACTCTAGAAGAGCCGGTGACAAACTGCAGCAGCCGCGCCCTCCTCTCCTCGTCAAAGGACTCCACAGCTTTCCAAAACCATTTGACAATGTTGCTGTCAGGGGTGCAGTGCTTCAGCCGGGTGTTGGACTTCCAGTCAGCGATGTCGATCTTCCCCAGGCCGCACACTATCAGCTGAAAGGTGAACACGACTTTCAACAGGTGATTCTTCAGAAGGTGTGGGGGGAGGGGGACTCCAGACAAAGAGTAAACTAAAACAAATGATGGGTGTAACTTTTTTCTTCAAAACTACTGTCGTACCTCCAGTTCCTTCTCATCGAAGGCTTTGAGCAGGTGCTGTGGGATGACCTCATTGAAGCCTTTCTGCAGGGCTAAAAACTGAGCCTCGATGCCATGAAGGAAACGCCAGTTCACATATAGCCTGTGGGAAGATCAGTTAATCGTACAGCAAATATATTTAACTCACAGTAAACAAGTAAAACCAGCACGGCCGCGTCCCTTCTGTACCTGACATACTCCTTCTTGGTGTCCTCGGTCACAGAGATGCTCTTCCCGTTGGGCTTGAGTTCATGTGGGATTATCTCTCCGTAGGCGTTGTGCTCCACGCAGAAGGTGTGGTCCAGGACTCCAGTGATGTCATTTCCTCTGAGCAAAGGAGAGAGATAGAAAGAAGGTACAGCACGAGAGGCTTTAGTCAGGTTTCAGTCCACAAAATAAATAAACGCAAAGACGGGCAAAAAAGAAAAATCATCAGCGTCACCTGACAGGTTCTGGCATTTTTGTTTTGCAGTTTTATGTACTTGTAGAACGGTAGTAGAATCCTCAAGTATCTGTTTTTTCTTTCTTCAGGAGGCAGATATCCTGAGATTGTTCATTTTCTAACTCTACGGCCTTTATTCTCTTTACCCTCCATGTTTATTTTATGTATGACATTACTGCCATTTTTATTTGTGCTCTTTTCTTGTCCTTTCTTCTGTAACCAATCAAAGCAGGAGGAAAGTCTAATAAATTTGGTTCTGCTGGAGGTCTCTTCCTGCTGAAAAGGGAGTTTTCTTCTGGATGCATGTTTAGGAAGGAAGATTAAAATTGAAGATTCAACAAAAAAAAATACTGATTTTTTTTTTTTTGGCTGAATGATGTTTTAAAGTTCCATTATTTAGTTTATAAACACCAGTGTATTTGACTGTATTTGAATAAAAACAAGACTGAAATCAACCGTAAAGAAATTGTAGAATATGAACAGTTTCCTTTTTCTGCACAGAAAACAATGACTTTTGTAAATCAGTGCTAGAAAATAGATTTTAAATAAGTTTAAAGATATTTTGTTGATTCATATTCACTTAGAGCGATCAGTGTTTTAATACTAAAAAATTTACCATAAATAATAGAGAAACTTTTAGCTCCTACAAGTTTGTACCATCTGAGGACACTTGAGTTATTGTGCCAAAGTTTAATTTTTTTTTGTAAAAATGAGCCAAGTTTGTGCATTTTGCAGGTCTTTTTCAAGCTTCAATGCCTGATTTCCTTTTTCTGCATTGAACTGAAATTTCAATAAAACAATGATTCAATTAACAAATTAGATAAGAAAGTTGCAGTAAATTGTTAAAAGATACATCTTGCTCCTGTAAGGAAGCAAGGTATTTTTAAAATACAATGTTTGCTAAAAGAAATGTAAAACAACGTGGATAAATCTGTATGCCCGGCAAGCTTTCCTAACTTTGTGTTTCCACAAAGACAAGCAATGTGTTTTCTGTGAGGGTAGGGGGTCTTACAGAATCCAAACAAGGCTGTTGTGGAGGTCTGGGTCGACTGACTCCATGTCCTCCAGCGTGATTGGTTTTCCAAGCAGCTGCTTGTAGAAGGGCAGCGTGAAGCCTCCGTCAATGTAATGACCGTGAAACACCGCCATGCCCATGATACGACCCACAAAGTGGAAATATGACAAATGCTCCTGTAGACAGAAAATGATCACCATCATGTTAAACTGGCAGCATGGCTACTAGAAGCTGAAGCAAAAAGGTTCATACTGGGTTGACCGCAGAGTCTGGGTTGATCTGTAGAGTGTAGATGTCATCTCTGGAGTATTGAAACAAGCCATAGTATGGGTTCAGCATCTCATGCGACAACAGGTATAACCACTCCCTAACAAAAACACATGTTCAGGTTAGAAACCTTTAGTCAAACCACTCTGTGATGATCATAACAATTCATAACTACCTTGCTACGCCTCCATAGTCCAGTCCCTCTTCTCCTCTGAACTTTATCATCAGTCTTTTCCAGAGATCCTTGGGGCGCATCTTCATCACCTGCCGGTATGACTCCTAAGATTCAGCAAAGACACCAAATTCATTAGACATTAAACATTAAATATTAAGGTCACAGGATTTTGTCAATGTTGGTGTTCAGTTCAACGTTTAAGGTGAATTAATCTATGTAATGAGACAAAATCTGAAAAGCATGTATTAATAAAAGGCACGTTAGGAAAAAAAGCAAAAAAGCCATGAACAAACTGTCACAACAGCTTAAAAATGCCCAGGGCAGCTGTGGCTACTATGTAGCTTACCACCATCAGTGTGTGAATGAATGTGTGAATGACCGTGTGAACGACTGTAGTGTAAAGCGCTTTGGGGTCCTAATGGGGCTTGATAAAGTGTTTTATAAGTTCAGTTCATTTACCATTTAAAAACAAGCTTTATTTGCTTCTAGAAAATCAAACATGTTGAAAATAAAGACTTAACTATTAATTCCATCATATTTTAAACATCTTATTATTCCATACTTTCCTAACAGAGCACTTCGCTCTGACTGCAGGTTTACTTGTGGTTCCTGGAGTTTCTAAAAGTAGAATGKGAGGCAGAGCTTYCAGTTATCAAGCTCCTCTCTTGTGGAACCAACTTCCAGTTTCTGTCCGTGAGGATGACACTCTGTCTACTTTTAAGATTAGACTGAAGACTTTCCTTTTTGATAAATCATATAGCTAGACTTAGGTTTCCTGAGTTTTTCCTTAGTTATGTTGCTTAAACTGGTGGAAGACAAACTGACCACATTTCTTCACTCTGCTGCTGTTTTTAGTCACCCTCCTCAACATGTTTGCTGTATTTATTTCTATCAATAATGTGGTTTTTTTTTTTTTGTCTCTCCTCTAGAGGGAAACACATCTGGACCGGTTATTCTGAGTTTCTCTTTTTCCTGTCCTCCCCAACCCAGCCGGTCGAGACAGATGGTTGCCTGCCTGAGCCTGGTTCTGGTTCTGCTGGAGGTTTCTTCCTGTTAAAAGGGAGTTTTTCCTCTCCACTGTCACTAATGTGCTGCTCAGGATGGGAGACTTCAACACAATCTGCTGGCTTCCTTAGATTGATTGTTTTTGTACAGTGTGCTGAGTGGACATTTGTTGTGACTTGGTGCTATATAAATAAATTGAATTGTTAAATTTGTGCTGTACAACCCTGTTTTCTTAAAGGATTTTAAAAATGATTGAAACATCATTAATACTAGCTCAATAGAAACATTATTTAATGTATGATTCTATATTTAAACAAGCCAACTAAAAGCTACAGAATAAATACACTTCGTATCATAGATTGTTTTAAAGTAAACTGATCCAGCAGTTTAATACTGGTTTATCCACAAAAAGGCTCCATGTTTTGTAAAAATCTTGTCAGTATCTTTTTATTTCAGTGATTCAGAAACCAATAAGACTTTCTGCAGCTTTAACAGCAGGGCTTTAAGAGTAAAAACAAGTTGATCGATGCTGCAGAGGGAAGATGCTGACATACAACATATTTTGAATATTTTCTTAATGACACTGAAGATTCAAGACAAAATCATGCCACAGGAAGCAAGTTTCAACTTTTAAAAATAAAAGCACCACCGATAAACTATTTATGAAACACTTATTTCAATCAGAAGCCAGTTTCTTGTAGCTGAAGAACAAAAAAACAACATTATTTGTGAATATAATACACTGTAAAGACCAAATTAAATATATTTTTGTCATTATACAGCATCAATAGTTACAGCGTAAAACCCTTAAGAGAATCTGCAGAGCAGGTCTGAAATCTTAACTTCCTCCATCTGTCATGTTAAATGTGGATGAAGTCACGGCTCTCAACTTATGTCTGGCCACAGATATGTGCCACGGCTGTCTTCACTCCTTTCTCCACCCTCCGCCTACCTCTCTCCCTATTGCTTTAGCTGCTGAAATCACGCACAAAGAATGCCTTTGCCTCAGTTGAACAAGAAAACGAGTCAGAAATGGAAAAGAAACAGAGAAATAGGTCTGAGCTCTGGAATCATAAAAAAATACTTTACATGCTGGTTCTGTGCTGCCCTGAGCTACATCTGGAGCATGTCGTAAAAAATGTCAAACACTTTTTTTTTTAAAAGTAAAGACCAAAATTCAAACTGTGCGTGACAGAACAAGGTGTTTTCAATAAAGATGAGATTTGTGCATACTTTACATATTTGTGCAAATATTTAATAATTTTTATGCATCTATTTTTTTCTCTTCTTGTTTAAAACTGATAAAGTGCAACAATAACAAATACCACACTAGACATGGGTTTTTACGATGTAAAAACAAGTGTGCATTGCCACGTAACATGTCATTGCAGCATGGCTTTGCCTGCAGCATTGGACTTGGAGAATGAACTTTGACCATGATCAAATGTGTTTTCTATACCAGCTTGTGCCTGTCACGTCAGCAGGTGTTYRDAATTAAGGTAATTGTGTGACAATATGAAGTTTGAAGAGATTTTTTCTTAAAGTTGCATTAGCCGGGTTTTGAACCCTGATCTCCCACATGAAAGTCTATGACATAGACCATTAGACCAATGGAGTTGTGGCAGAAGGTGGTGGCAGGGGTTGGTTTGTATGTGTGCAGAAAGAGGCCACATTGCCAATACAATTATTGACACTAAACTGCATAAGATTACAACAATAGAGCAGTATTAAGACAATATTATAGTACAACATCAAAATATAATCATATTAATATTGTAATCACTGAACTACTGATTTTAAATATTATGAAACTATGGTGCAGTACCATATTGTGTAGATGCAGCAGGAGGCAGTATTGGACCAATACAAGGCTCCATTGACTGCCATTATAA
>NW_013952786.1:36424-42504 GCF_001266775.1 Austrofundulus limnaeus
ATATATAGTAGGTTTTTCTTTTTTAAGGTTTATAGACTATAGGAAATCTGTCATTTTAATCACTATCATAGGTAAGTGTGTGAGTATTTTGACAGTTTTTACCTCAAAGATCTCCTCCCGGCTAACTTCGATGCGACAGTGACCTGCTTGGGGTTGTTGCTGTGAAAGTTCCTGTCGCAGGACCTTCAGCTTCTGCACCAGATCTCTCTTGTATTTGGGCACTGTCAGACACTCCGCCTCTTCAGGTAGCTGAGCTGGGGACAGAGCTTGCTGGGGCCCCCCAGGACAACCCTGGTCCTTTAACTGTGTTGGGTGACTGGAGTGGAAAAGGTGGGCAATGGAGGATGGAGAAAATGAAGAAAAACAGACAGAAGGAGACATGAAGAGGTAGTTTTTGGTCACAATGATCCATAACATGTTTAAAATTTGACCAAAACAACTGTAATTGCATTAGCATGATTACTGTTTTTGTTTCCTGAATCTGGTAGATGTAACAGATTTACACAAAGAAAGAGGGATGTGTTGTGTTATAACAATTCCCAACACATTTTATCTTATGAACACTCAAACCTCTAACCAAGAGAGCCTGGAGAAAATCTGATCAAGACCTATCAACAGCTAGGACTGATGGCCAGATGCTTGATAAATCACCAAAGAAAGAGAGGACAAAATGCACTTTAAAAAAAAGGTTCACAAACATTCACTGAAGGACAGAAGAACAAGCAGAGCTGCTGCTGAAATTAACCTAAACAGACAAGTTGAGTCTTCACTATTCATTTCTGATACATTTCCTACAAATGCAGCAAGTGGTTCAAAAACTATTTTTAAATCTTGACTCCAGCTGAGTCTGTGTGCTTTCCATGTCATTTATACTTCCTGTCTGAATATTAAGAATAATCACCACAAACACAGTTCCATCTCCTCACCACTGGAGGTGACACTTCTTCAGACTTTGAGGTGGAACTAAAAGAAAGCACCAACATTTGTGGAAACTTCCAGTTTCTATTTCTTCCACCAGCATAACATTGCAAAAGTCTTTCTTTTCAAAACACAAATGATGTTCTGGTAAATGTGGAGTGTAGTTTTTCTGGAGCTATTTTTATATTATGATTTTATGTGAACATGATTTCTTTGCTTATCACTGCAAACTTTAGTAACCCACCAGGGCCTACATGTTAGCAGAAGAAACAACAAACAACTCACAAGAAACTCTACAGTATTTGTAGTTAAAAGGTAGTAGCTCCAAGAAGTTGCTCAAGATGGAAAAAAAAAAAAAAAACAAGAGAAGCAAAAACTATCTACAACTACTGGTTACAGAAATTAGTCAATCCCTTTTTCTGATTAAGGTCATCTTTATTTACCTTTATTGTTTATTTTATTGTGTCCACTGGTATAGTTGACAAAATAAAAACATCTGCAAAGGACAGTAATGGAGTTAATGGCCTCTTTTTTGCACTTCACAGATTAATGGATACCGTGTAAATGTGACCATTTCTGAATTTTTTTTAAATTTGATTTGACTCTAGAAGTTTCCAGTAAAAGAACACAAAACATCTCAGATTCATCAAACTATTGCGACATACGTAATTAACACTGAATAATGAATCTAAATCCAGATCAAATACATGAAATTAATGTTGTTTAGTGACTATATTTTTTAATTTCACATTTTTACTACCAATAACACTACTGTGATCCTGATAAAGTCCATAACAACCCATCAATAATTTATCATGGTCTTCATCTTCTGTGTGTTGCAGCTTTTATTTTGCAGCTGACCCACTTTTAACACAAAATAAGGTCAACTTTAGGGAAGGGAGTGAAAGACTGTTTCACAAATACTGACCTTTATCCTGTTTAGGACTTCTGCCATTCTGAGCTTCCATTTCTTAAGACAAAATCAGATCTGGACAAAGGTGAGCCTTCTCGTTTTGGCCTTTTCCAGCCCACACTGTGGTGTCAGTGGTGAAATGCCTGGGTGGGCCTCGTAAAAACATAATCTTTCCCTTCAGCAGGACACCAGCCCTCATTTTCTTTCAAGGAGACGCTGAGCCAGCAGAAGATTTCTTTAAAAGAGGCTACTGTCCTATGCTGGGAGTGGAATATCAAGTCTGCTGTAGGCCAGACAAAAGCAGCAAACCGAGAGGTCTGGATTGATATATGATGGACGTGAGGCCCTCTGAGGCAGCCACACAGAGCCACCCCCTCATGCCAGCTCTCAAATGCTTTGATTCTTCAACTCAGTGGGTTAAAAAGGGCCCATCTATCTATTTGGGCTCTCCAAACTAAATGGATGCAGTGTTTTTGCCCAGTGTATCCCCGTATAATCAAGTCCGCTGCTATTTATTTTATTGGCAGGCACTGGGGCTCCAAGCATGTCAAAAAAAGGGTAAGACTGCAGCAGAGCAATCTTGAAAACCACTTTAGGAAGGAGGATGGCAAGAAAAGAGGCCTTAGAACAAATGGAATGATTTCCTGTTGGCTAAAAGACTCAAGAACCATATAATAAAGTGTTATTTTAGAGCACTCTTTTTGCGAGGGTACAGACGAGCCGTGATGGTAAACGCAGAAAAAAAAAAACGTCTTTTTATTTTAAATCATTGCAAAGGCAAAAGAAAAATACTGGAGTAAAACTAGATTTTTAAATTTAAATAAAGTGACGATAAATAAATAAAAAATAAATGTTCACCAAGATGCTGTTTGCACGTGAACAAGTAGGTAGTGCTGTGATCAGTGGTGGGCACCAGCCCGCTAAAGTGCAAATCCGCTAATTGCGGACCTAAATATTTCATTTGCGCTTTAGCGGTCTTATTAAGTTTCATAAATCATAAGCGGATTTGCACTTTCTAAAATTAAAATGTAGTACTGCTAGTAACTAATTATCTACCAGTCATCATTATCTTGAACAGCAGAAGGTATGGCTGTCAGTAAATCACAACATGTGATCTATCCAACAGCACCCCTCCCAGATAAACAGACTTATTGGAAAGGTATACATCCTTGCTGACTGTTGCTTTGGGTCGCAGTTCTCATTTCCCACAATGCTTTGTGTCTCCTTACGTAGCAGGAAGACAGTGTTTAGAACTCCCTGTTCCAGCTAAAACAGTTAACATTTGTAATCCATACTAAAATTTTGTAAGTATTGATTTATTTTACTTTACAATCGGAGCTCCTTTTTAAAAAAAAAAAAAAAAAGTTTAAACGTTGGAGCTCAATACTTGACGTAATTGGTCAAAGCAACGGGGTTAGAGATGCATAAATGATTTAAAGATGTTATGCTGATGGAGCTGGATTAACTACATGGAAAACCATAAAATCCAAACTCTTATTTTGAAGGGAAGATAGTTTCCTGTAGTCCGTGCTTTCGTTTCCAGTCACAAATCAAATCCGTCATGTACCCAGAATGCATCGCTTCAGTTATCCAATAAACAATAAAATAAAATAAATAATATTACTTTATTGATGCTTCTTTAATRAAAAATCTACAACAAACAAAAGAAAAAAAGGCAAAGAAGCAGCCGAACTAGCAATCCTCAACAACTTTTTCTTTTTTACAACAGGAGCTAAAGGTCTGTTTCAGGAACTCACATCCCCAGCAATCGGCGTTTATAGGAATAAGCTGTAATAGAGTTCATACACCGCTAGTTGGCAGTGTTGTACATATATTGTACATGAATTATTGCCAGCTAGTAAGTGTCAAATTGAACTTGCGCTTTAAAATTAGCTTCCACTAGTTTTTCTATGGCATAAGCGCTTTTGAGTTTGTGGACCTAAATATTTAAACAAGCGCTTTAGAAATTGCAGAGCTAATTTTTGGATTAGCACTGCCCACCACTGGCTGCGATTATTGAATCGGCTGCAGGACTGCGTCACTAGCATGGTGAATGAATGCAGTTTCAAATATTAAAAATGGTGATTACACAAACATTTGTTAGGACAGAAGATGAAGTTGGGTTGCTCCTACATGTTGAAAAGAGTGAGTAAAAACAAACAACACGCTACTATCCACTATTGTTACTGTTCTGCTTTTCATGCAAGCGCAGAAAGACTACTGACTGCAGCCGTCTGTAGTGTGCATGCACGATTTCAAACCAATGCTGGGTGTTTCCAAAAACCTCCTCTGAGACCTGAATTCAAAAGGTTTTGGTGTCAGGAAAAAAACGACAGCTGTTGTCATACGCAGATGGCTGAAACGCAACAGAAAAGCTACAGTTTCATTTAAAATGTTGTCGTCATAAAAACAGGGCCTATGGAAGATGGAAAACAAAGGGCAACAAAAAGTCAAGGAATTAGGATGCCAATATTTCCTGAACTTCATCAGCTTCACCTAAACATTCAGAGGCCTTCAAGTACTTGTGTGATTGCAGTTAGTGGTCACTGATGATGCATGCACTACAGAGCAAAGCTGCATGTTTGTGTGTGTAAGTGTACATATTTCACAGAGCAGCTGGCACAGGTGAGGTGCAACGAAAGTTGACTAAGTTTAGTCGTGGTAAAGCCACACCAGCCACCCTGACATTTGCTCAGCCCAGAGAAGCTAAAAGCCCTTTACGAGCCTGCACAGTCACTTTTTCTATTCTTGCTGAAGGCACAAAAGACAAATCAAAAAGCCAAAAAAAAAAAAAAAAATGCCAGTGAAAGAATGACCTCTAACATTCTTCCCAACAGCTAAGCTCCCCACATCTGCCCTCCCAAAAACAACGTAAATTACAGGAAACCCGATGCAGACAGACTGTGGTGAAGAAAAGTGCCTACTGAGTAAAATGGGTTACATCTGTAGACACAATGAAAGATTAAAAAAAAGTTACAATGTTTTATCGCTGATGATAATCTCAGTTTCGATTTAACGAGATTTTTCTGCACTCTTTACAGTTAAGTTTAACACTTCTCAGAAACAAGCTTCAATTATCTTTTATATGGACAGATTTAAAGGGCTGACAAGCAGCTCATGTCAACTTTAGAATATTTATATAACATATGAATAAAGCAGAAGCCCTTCGTTATTTTTTTCCCCTTACACTCTTTGCTTAACAATGAGGCAGTAAATATTGTTGAAAAAAATCTACAACTATTTTCAAATCACAAGTACCTACAGTAAATATACGAGTTAGCATTCATATTAATTTGTCACAGGGTAAATATACCGCACCATAGTGGGTACCAGACTCAACACTTCCTGAAACATCCATGCAAATATTGGCGTACATGTCATGAAGATTTACAAACTGGTTGGGAAAACACCTACCGATGCCCACTGAATCCAAATCCAGCGCCAACTAAAAAAACCCCTCAGCAAACACTGATGTAATCTTTCAGACACAGACTTTCTGCTGGAGCAAGAAGAGGAAGCTCAGTATGTGAGAGACAGTGTGGTAGACCACAGCAATGCAGATGTGTCTGACTGTCTGAGGGTTTAAGCCCTTCATCAGTCAAGGTCAAAACGAAACAAGGCTGTCTCAGTTATATTTACATCTCGAGGATCAGAGAACTGAGGTGCAAACTGTAGACTGAGCTAAAATGGATTATCTGTTCTGTGAATCAGACCTTGTAGACAAAACATGTTCGTAAAGAAGGGGGTAAAAAATGAGTGATAAAACAGTGAAAAAAAATCTAAATAAAAAAATGCGTGGCATGTCGGCAATGGCTAAGCTTAAACATTTAGCTTCAGTTTTTTCTGTCAGTGGAAGAATAAAATAACACTGTCAAAAGTTGTTTTTTAAATGTCCTTTTAAGGTTTAGAAACTAAGTGTGAATTGAGGAAAAATATTTAGTACGAATCAGAATTAGCTCCAAAGATACTGGTCGTTGATGAATTTGACCTGAGCTGTTTTAATAGCATGCAGAATAAAACTATTAGTTTTTTTTGTTTGTGTTTTTTAATTAAGAAGATTTTTACAAAAGATAGCTTACTTGAATAGGTAAGCAGCTAGTTAAAAACATATATGGAGCAGTTAGCAATGGCTGTCATTAACCTAATTGTGGGATGCAGATTGAGGATTGTTTCAGGGTTTTACACAGGATTTGTAGACTGTGACCCTTTTCTGTATAAAACACACACATTACTGTGTGTGTATATATAT
>NW_013952786.1:42514-50221 GCF_001266775.1 Austrofundulus limnaeus
ATTAAAAGACACATTTTACATAATCAACACCCACAGAGAGTTCACATGAGTTCATAATTTATTGTATTGTTTTCTTATACATATGGCGATGTTTGTGTATGTTTATATACTGTATGTGCATATATTTATGGATAGCTAAATCATATATATTTTCATTGTCTATGGTACTGTTGATCCCATTCACCAAGATAAACTGTATTTTGTATTTCAGGACTAAAGTCAGACTGGCTAGTACACAGAAAAACAAAACTGACCTTTCTGCACATCTTTACTAATAGAATCTAACTAGAAGCAACAATGACTGTTTCTAATTACAGAAGTAAAAACATTTACAGTAAATCAGCTCATATTTTGGAAGGATTGTAATTGTTTTTCTCTTACATATGGGACATTTTAAAATATTAAGTAAATTAAAAGTTTTATGGGCTGAACTGCAGTCATTGCCTTCACATGTTAAAAACCAAAACGAAATGTCTGATTATTAACTGGGCACGTGAAGTTCGACTTTATCTGCTATAATCACACTGAAATAAAAGAAAAAAGAGCTGTAACCCTACTTCACTCTGTTTAGTTTAAATGCAGATGCTTGGAAAAAGCTGCAATAAAAATCACATCTTATTAATCTGGACCTTCTCAGAGTCCTGCACCATCATCTGGACTCCATCACTACTCTTTCAATAAGGAGTTAGACCAGCAGTTAATGAAGCTGACAGAAAACCAAAGCTGAGCTTCAACTCGCGAGCAGAGCCTGTTCAGACACATGTGGATAGTATTTGACCAAATGTGCCAGATGCTGATTTCCCAAACATGTTTTCCTGCCAGACACTGTCACTGCAAACAGTTTTGTCAAAGATCCTGCAGCAGAGAAGCAAAAATAGAAAACAATCTGCACTTCTGTGCTCCTCTTCTTCTAATCACTTCTCTTTCATAAACTGGAAGCCAAACGGCACACGGACCTCCCAGAGAGCCAAAAACACTTCCTTATTGTGGTCATGTCATGTACAGTTCTTGTTTACACGAGAACATATTTTCTAGTCAGACTCGTCTCTGTACCAACTGTCACCTTGAAGAGAATACAGGAACTGATGGTGAGCCAACAGCTGCTGTGCCAACACGTGTTTTGCATTTCTCCGAGTGGGGTCAGCTTCTCTGAACTGATCTTCAGTGAAGGCAGGTTGCTGACAGAAAATGTAAACCGACACACGCACTTACATCCGTGTAAGAGGCTATGTACGAACACATCCACCAAACTGTGTGCAGAGTTTATTGTTCATATGTTACAGGCCATGTCAAAGCATCCACAGGGATATACTTTATCTGCCCGCCTTTGTGTGAACTTTCACTGTTTTTCCTTGTATAAACATGTGTGTGTGTGTTTGTAAAGGTTACCTGAGGTTAGTGTTTTGGATGTCCATGGCCACACGGGAACCATTTGGACTTGGGCTGCAAGAGGAAACAGAAGAGGAGATAAGAAAAGACAGTAAAAACGAGAGGGTAGAAAAAAATGCACAAAAATCGTGAATGACAAGAGAAAAAGGATTGGAGCGTTGAAAACAGTAATGAGATGAGAAAAAGGAACAAAGAGAAAAAATAAATCATAAAAAAGAGGAAAGATCCAAGACAGAATATAGAAAATACAGCAGCAGAAAGAAATAAAACACAAAAAAAAGACAGTCAACAGTGGACATACCACATAAACTTATTTCAGGTAGATTAATGATTATTATTAAGTAACAACTAGGGATACAAGCAAAAAAATCGACTTTCACTTAACTGGCAAATAATCGTTTATTAGAAGAATTTTTTTTCCATTTGATTAACTGATGACGTCTGCTTAGACGAAACAGAAAGATACACCTTCTTTGAGACTCTGTTCAATGTGAGCCAAAAGTAGACTTTAAACCACTTTAAATTGTGTTGATAAGCCTTTTTTTTCTTAAAATGATGCTCCAAATTGATGCACGTTGCAAGCAGGAAACACAGTAGTCAAGGGTTTTTCAACTGGTGGCCTGCAGGTGACTTCTGTCTGGCCCACTGAAGAGACAACTTTGTTCTTTTAATATTTTTCCCCACACTCAGCAACCTAATGGATGTTTGTTTTATTGTATTGTATTGTATTGTATTGTATTGCATTGCATATTATATTAATAAGAACCCTTCATGTTATGGAAATACCCTCTTCATACAAAATAAAATATTTATCCGTTTTTAAGAAATAGGCCACTTATGACTCAGTCAATAACTTGCATCCCTAGTAACAACTACGCCAACATGCATATGAACCGTCTTGTTTAGCCAGTAAATATTAATATATATAAAACAAATCCAGTTGCTTACTTGAGTACTAGATGCAGGTTAGCAGACAATCGAGGGTCTGTGAACTGTGTTGTTCGGTTGTTGTGGTCGACAAAGTAGACGCGGCCGGTGGCAGTGTTCCTGATCTCCCAGCCTGGTGGCAGTGGACCAAGCTCCTCACAGTTAACATTACTGAGATCCCTGAGAGGAGAACGAAAATAAACAGAATGTTTTTCTCATGTATACAAACCGGAGTGCTAAACCACTTCACTGATAGGATGGAAATGTGACTGTCAATTGAAGAATGTAATGCATTTTGCATTAACTTATTACTGCTAAGCTGATCTGAAACAATATCAACACTTTTAGGTATAAGCCTTCAATCTAAACTCTTTTTTTTCTCTGCTGTATGCTTCTATTAGCAGATGCCAAAGTTCTGATCTGGGACAATGCCACAACTTTTACTTTTGTGTGTGAAGTGAGTTCACTCAGGAATGAAAAAGCAGGCCTCATTACAAACACAGGGTCATTTTAGCAGCTCTGCCCAACATGACTGAACCCAGATGTTGCTGGGAGCTGGAGGTCATACTTGTATGATTCATCACAAAGCAGGAGCTCAGAAATGCCTAAAAAAATGCAATGTAGTAGTGAAGGCATGTCTCGTTTTGGGAAACAAGTACCAAACTATTGAAAGCTGACAAAACATTGAGACTACTGTAATGCTGAAACTCTGGCTTGTTTTTCAGTTCAACATCTACCCAAAAATATTTCAACTCAGAACCAAGGGCCATTAGGTTAGCTGACCACAACATTTGACTGATAAGACTGTTTTTCAGAACAAAACCAGCAATGAAGTTAGTTGACATTAAGCCTGATCTGATTCAGTCAAATCCAGTTTGGTCTAAATTTTTATTGCAAATGTCATGTCATATATTATGCTGTAAAACACAATGAGGAGCTCTCTTTAATGTTATTTTAATATCCAGCACAGTCATGGTCATAAACTTCAATGACAAGTATGCTAAAACAGTTTTATAATTTATAATGAGATATAAATCACAAACATATAACACAAAATTAAAAGGAGGTACCTGGGTACCCGGGGATCATGCCAAGTACTGACTCCAGTCTGAGTATGAAGGAAATAGACTTGGCCCTGCTGGGTTGTTCTTTGCTCTAAAAGGAAAAAACAAAAAAATTATTTGGATGACAACTATGATTTAAAAAAAGGCAAACCTGAAAATGAAGAGAGCTTCATGTTGTTGGTAAGTATTGACAAGAACACATTATGGGTTTGTACATTTTGGAAAAATAAAAACTAAAACATAAAATCTGTAATTTATGTGAAATGCAAATTGTTGAGAAACTGTGGATTTAAGGGTTTCTTTAGGTATGTGTCAGATAATTTCAATCAACTAATCATCTACATTTTTTGTAGCCTTGTGACATATTGCTATACGTATTGTCTCACCTGCCTTGACTCACTTATGAGCTTTAGTGACATCATTTCTAATCCATAGGGTTCAATTTAATGTTGGTTCATCTTTTGCAGATAAAACAGCTTCAACTCCTCAGGAAAGGCTTAGGAGTGTTTATGGGGATTTTTGACCATTCTTCTAGAAGTACATTTGTGAGGTTACATACTTATGTCCAACATCAGTATGTGACCTCACAAATGTACTTCTAGAAGCACATCTGTGAGGTCACATACTGATGTTGGACATAAGGCCTGGCTCTCAGGCTCTGCTCTAATTCATCCCAAAGGTTTTCTATCAGGTTGAGGTCAGGACTCTGTTCAGGTCAGTCAACTTCATCCACACCAGACTCTGACATCCATGTCTTTATGGACCTTGCTTTGTGCTCTGGTACAGAGTCATGTTGGAAGAGGAAGGGGTCAGCTCCAAACTGTTCCCACAAAGTTGGGAGTAAGGAATTGCCCAAAATGTCTTGGTATGCTGAAGCACTCAGAGTTCCTTTAACTGGAACTAAGGGGCCCAGCTCCTGAAAAAAACAACCCCACACTATGATCCCCCCTCCACCAAACTTTACACTTGGTACAATGCAGTCAGACAAGTACTGTTCTCCTGGCAACCTCCAAACCCAGACTCATCCAACTGATTGCCAGATGAAGAAGTGTGATTCATCACTCCAGAGAACATGACTCCACTGCTCTAGAGTCTAGTGACGGCGTGCTCTACAGCATCCGACGCTTTGCATTGCCCTTGGTGATGTATGGCTTGGATGCAGCTGCTCGACCATGGAAACCCATTCCAAGAAGCTCTCTGCACATTGTTCTTGAGCTAATCTGAAGGCCACACGAAGTTGGGAGGTCTGCAGTGATTGACTCTGCAGAAAGTTGGCGACCTCTTCGCACTATGCTCTTCAGCATCCGCTGACCCCGTTCCGTCAGTTTGTGTGGCCTACCACTTTGCCACTGAATTACTGTCGTTCCCAAACACTTCTATTTTCTTTTAATACATTTGACAGTTGGCTGTGGAATATTCAGGAGCGATGAAATTTCACGAATGGATTTGTTGCACAGGTGGCATCCAATCACAGTTACACGCTGGAATTCACTGAGCTCCTGAGAGTGACCCATTCTTTCACAAATGTTTGTAAAAACTGTCTGCGTGCCTAGGTGCTTGATTTTATACACCTGTGGCCATGGAAGTGATTCAAACACCTGATTCTGATGGGTGGCAATAAAGTGTACCTCTTCAGCGCCAAGGGGTTTTCCTAGAAGTTTGCACTTGAAATAATGTGCCAAAATGTAACAGTGTATGTCAGCGTTTACACATTGCAATTTAATATTCTTGGTATAAAGCTAACACTTGGGAGATTTCATCAGAAATTTAAGTATCAAAACAGCTGCTGTTGTTTCAGTGATAGTGAGGAAGGAACATAAGTAAATTATGATGTGTTTTTCACTCAACTTATTGTTATTTTTTTTGCATTACAGTATATAACCTTTTTAAAGATATAATGAATAAGGCTAAAAACTCTTGAAAATCATGTATCCACATGTGGACATTACCTGTGCAAAGCTTTACGCTACTAAAATAAAGTAGAGCAAAGTTTCAGAGATTTTAGTAAAGAAATAACTTGGAATTGTCATTCTTTACAGGATGGGCCATTTGGTATCATCAATAAAAGTAAAAAATCTTAGGTAGCAAAAATCGATTATTTTTTTCTCACATGCCTGACAAGACTTGTTTTAATAAGTACCTGCACATTATATATATATATATTATATATATATAAAATAACAAAAACAATGAAAATTTATTGTGCTCAAGAGGTTAACTATTAGTGTGTTTTCCAGTTTTATTGCCAAGCCTAGGGATGGGTACCGAATTCGATACTTTTTTATGCACACACTGAATTCTGTCGGTACTACAGAGTATCTATTCACGTAACATCAAACGGTAACATGTTTCGGTACCTAAACGCATCATTGCGACCGGTTTGGCGTGGTTTCCATGCTTGTCCTGAACGCAGCATCGCGCAAAAGCATAATGATGTCAGCAGCCGCTGCTTCAGTCAGTAAACAGAGTTCGGTCTGAACGTAGCTTGAAAGCCTCACAGCTCCTGGAGTGAAACTCACCGAACAGACCGCCTCTGAATTATCTGGTAGAATAATTATCTTGTGAGCACGATGTTCGCTTGCTCAAAGTACATAAAGTACCGCCACTTTCTTTATTTCATCCGCCATTAAACAGAGACCGGCAGAGGAAAACAACAGAGGTACTTGCCGACAGTCCGAACACGTCGGACCTGAAAGAACACAAGAAGCTAACTTGAAGTGTTGGACGTGTTTTGGATGCTCAAAACATAGCTTGAATACATTTTATTTATTTTAACTCCATCCTCTTTTGCTTATTTGATTTAAACTTGTTTGCCTTCCATGGACCTCCATCACACAATTTTCTAGCGGGGAAATGACATCAATAGAAACATGTGGAGCTGGATTTTAATTTGTACAATAAGACAAAACAGTCTTGTTGTTTTCAAGAGTTTTCACTTTAAAGAAATAAGTTACACAACTGATGTTACAATACAAAGGGTTGGATGTTGTCTTCATATTTGTTAATTTTATATATTGAGAAATATATTAAATAAAAATAAATAAATAAAAGTTTTTACTGAAAAAAAAACAACACACACAAAGTACCGAAAATTGGTACCGTTAATTATCGGTATCGATTCCCAGGTACCAGATATTGGTACCGAATCGATTCAAACGTCAAAGGTACCCATCCCTAGCCAAGCCTAAAGATACAAATGTAATGTAAAAGAAGGAGACATACAAATAATCAGAGGTGTAAGGCACAGATTGTTGATCCTTTGCTCGTCTCAAATATCTTTGGTTAAAATGGTTTTGTTGTGTTGGACAAAGTGGGAAACTTCTGGCAGAATCTGTGTGTTCTACATGAGTGTGTTGTTAATATGGGTGTATAATCATAAGCTAATCAATCACAACACCTCTTGTCCAACTTCCTACTGGCACCTCTTGTTTCCTGCTCACTTCTTTTTCTTTCCCCCTCCCCACACATTGCCGCTCTCTGTCCCACCACACCCAGTCAGTAGTTCAGAGGGTTCAACTGAGGAAGACAACTCTTAAGCTGTTGGGCATCAGTGACTCACTTTGTCCGACCTCGACCAGTCTGAGTGGATGCAGCAGGACTTTTCAAAGGGGGGGCACAGGTCCAATAGTGTCATTCTGAATCACTGGCATACAGCAGCACACTTAAAATAAAACATATATTTTTTTTTATAAAAGACTCTGTGGGTATTGTGGGTTGGACCACAGCTGACTCTTAAAAGCACACTTTTTTTTCCTGAAGAAGGGAAAAAGAAATAGTTTCTGTGTTGCTAGACAAATATACTTGTATAGCTTTGATCATTATTTTTCCACTGAATTTGTTTTGTATGAGTAAAGTCTGAATATTAATTACAGTTAAAGAAAAGCATCTATTAACGTGAAGCATTTTCCTACAGGAAAACTCTGAACCGAAAAGAAAAACACACTTTTTGTCGGCAGAAATATTAGTTTTTGCAAAGTTGTCAAAATGTATATAAAAAAAGGTTATGAGCGTTGTTGTTTCAGTGTTTTTTATGACCCGTGTTTTACCACATATGTATTCTCTGTGTTGCCCTACTAATGACTCTGTAGATGTCTCTTTTTGCCTTTCACAGTTTGTAATTTCCTGCCAAGGCTTTTTTTAAAATGCTCGCACTTTGAGGTGTTAAAGGAGACATATCATGCTAAATGCACTTTTTTTGCCTTTATAAACTATTTTTTGTGCAGTTATAGTGTCTAGGAGTGTAGAAAACATCAATTTATTCTGTTCTGTTACTGCAAAGATATTTTTATATATTTTTATGGGTCATATTTTTCAGTTTGTTCAAAAA
>NW_013952786.1:54156-81410 GCF_001266775.1 Austrofundulus limnaeus
CCAAAACAGCTTGCTCTGAGACGCAGCTCAGAACAGGGGTAAAAGCAAGGAAAGCAAGGAGTCTGTGGAGCAACAAAAACGAGGAATTAAGACCAAAGTGTTGCATTTTTATTTTAAATAGACCATAAGTGAATGATTTAGACGTGAAAAAGAAGGATTTAAAAGCATGATATAATACCTTTAACTAACTGTGTTTCCCATGAAAAGTTGTTTTTAGTTTTAAATTTCACCAATGCTGGTGTGAAATACCTGACAACTCATCAGGCCATCGAAAATTACCAATCTGAGAACAGAGGGCTGATTTACCTTTTTAAAATCTGGTTTTAAGAGGAAACGTTTCAAGATTCAAAAACAAATTTGCACACACTGAGTCTTGAAACGAGATCTTCAAGCATTAATCTCAGGAGAATTACTTGCTGAAAGTTACACAAAATAAATGTTAGCCTTAACAGCTAATGGCATCATCACAATGGACTTCCATAATGTAAAGTAACTTTTTTTCACTCCTTCTTTCTTTTACATAGGCACCTCAATGCTCATGATTACAAATGTTGATGCAAAGCATGAAATAAATTGATAATGTCTTTTTTGTTGTTGTTTTAAACCAATAATATTCTACTGTCAAAAGAAGTGTTTTGTTTCATGGCTCTCTCACCGTAACCCTCTGGCAGGTCGGGCGGAGTATGTAAGTGAGTTCGACTCATGTAATTCCGATGCCTCTGTGATCGAACCCGTCTCTCCTGAACGCGTTGTTCGCCTGGAGGACCGCAGGCCACAGCCCCGTTAACGGGAGTCATCACTGGCGTGTTCTCATCCACCACACAGCTCAGGGGACGCCCCGATGGGCTGGAGTACTCTGACGCTGGCCTGAAAGACAGCAGAGTGTATGTTCATGTTTGAAACCTGCAGTCTTCTGTGCGTGAAGGCTCTGATTCTGACCCACTCTAGTGTTTTAGTAAATGTGTGTGCATCAAATTTAGATTTACCTAAAGGGAGGTTGTGTATTTTCCAGGCACACAGTTCAATTCTACACCACAATCAAGTAACTATGTTACCTTCAATTATTATGAAAACACTGTACATGTCAAAAATAAATTAGACTTTGAATCGTAGCCTACCTAAACGCCTTGCAATTGGCCTCTGTCTCCTACTTCAGCACGTCATCACAACAAAGCTTCATGCTGTTTACAACCTAACAGTTTTGTAAGAAAAATTTTTTTCCTTGGCATTCAAAATATATTTACACAATAAAAGTGGGGCAGGAACTCGAGGACTGTGCTCCAGGGAGGAGCAAGGTATAAATAGGCGTTGCTTTGTACCAGACAGCTCCATATGGCTACCACAGGAGATTCAAGGACTTTTCAAACATGCATGAATGAAACAAAGCAACACTGCTGGCTATATTTTTGAAGAGGAAATGGCATTATAACATCTTATAAAGCTCAAAAAAGTTGATTTTGCATAATACCCCCTTTAAAAATCATTGTAAAAGAAAATAATGAGTTAAACACTTCAGTATTGCTTGGGGTTAAGTCATGCAGGAAACAAGATGACTTATTTTTGCAATGTTAAGATATGCATACGAGAATTATGCAAATACTGTGGACGTCCTGTGTCATGAACTCACAAGAAGATTAATGTGTTTTTTTTTATAGCTGTTGCGATTTCAGCGATACAGAAGATTACAAGTCGCCTTTAAAAGAAAACTAACAAAAAGTCCTCACGACACAACAGCCTGTGCTAGCATGTGTGTTACCCAAGAACAGAACTGACATAGATATGTGATAAGCAGACAAACACAGACTGGTCGACTTTCTGACAGACAGTGTATATAAGTGTGTGTGTGTGTGTGTGTGTGTGTGTGTGTGTGTGTGTGTGTGTGTGTGTNGTCGTAGCTTTAACAACGAGAACAGGTTCCACACGCAGGAGGACACACAAAACGAAAAGGCACTTGTGCAGGAGAAACATTTAAAGAATGTTGATTTCTGCTCATGTGCGAGAAGTCCAAGAGTTAGGATTAATAAACCCGTGCTTGTGTTTGAATTATACACACTGTGGACGTGTGTATGTATGTGTGTGTGTGTGTGTGTATGTATGTGTGCGCGCGTGTGTGTGTCTCCGTCTAACCACTGTCTGGCCAGAGTTACTGACGCCTTAGCTATCTAAAGCCTCGGGGCCAATAAGCCCTCTACACACACTCTTCTCCCACCCATTTCCTCCATCATGCTTATTTTTCTCCAGCTCTGCCTTCACTTTTCTTATCCCGTCTCCATTCTCCTCCTTTCTTTCTAGTTTCTAAATCAGTCCAAACTAAGTGAAGCCTAAACATACTGAGTGCTACGCTCATGCGACACGTAACACCTTATTGTTCACCTGCTCATCCTCTTCCTTTATTTCAACATTTCCTCTTCCCTCAGTGCCGTAGTTCTTCATAGCGTTTCCCGTGTGTCAATCCTCACTTTTGCTATTCTGTCCGTGGTCGACTAAAGACATGTAATAGACTGGCTGAGTAGAGGGAGAGGTTTGTTTGCTTACTTCCCTAATGACTCTGCTGATATGAAACAAGCAGGAAGGCGACAGTTGTTTCAGCAGCAAGTGGGGTGAGGGTGGAGGGGCCAAGTGAAACCTGGCTGCCCGACTGACTGGCTAGTTTATTTAGCTGCCTGTTGGTCTGTCCGTGTGCACAAGAACATGTTTGGGTGGGGAACTGAGGAAACTGACAGCACTCATTACCACCAGACTGTTATTGTTGTGCTTTAAGTGGAAGTGTACATTCCCCCCCAAAGGAAAGTACTACTACTAGCTTTACTGAAACACCATAATATACAGAATAGAGTGGATTATTTACATTTATGTTGATAGAAAGCTCCATATTCTACTTATTTTATGGCAATATGCCATACAGCATGAGGGAAATTCTCTCAGCTGGTACCTGGTAGGTCTCTCCCACTGTGTGGTGCGTGTGATGTGGTTCAGGTACTGTATCCTTCCAGAGGCTGTCCTCCTCTCTTCCCAGCTGTTTCATGAAAATATTAAACCAGATCGTTAAAAACAGCAACATCGTGCTTCCTTTAAAACAGTGAAAACAATCGGACTAAATAAGCAAGATGATCTCACGGTGAACTACATAAAATTAGTTGACATTGTGAACACCACAATCCGATGATTTCTAAAATGTCACTTGGATTAAAACATTTAAAATTAATAGAAACTAACCCAAATCTTACCCATACTTACACATATTAGCATGAATATATTCACAACAGCTTAAAAAATAAGACTTCCAGTAAATGAATAGATTAATGACCTATAGGATGAGCTGTTTTTATTGAAAACCTGATACTGACCCATCAGGCAAGTCATTGTCAAACAGACGACTGCAGTCCACTACTGGACCCCCTGTCCCGATGCGATCTCTGGACTGTAGACTCACTATCGTTACACAAACAAGAAGTAAAACAGTGATGTTTAAAGACCACTTGGCTCAAGCAATAATGACTAATATCATTTGTGAGAATTCCAAATAGCATTGTAATATAACTTTGTTGTTTAAAACACTCCCAAATATAATGTAATCACAGATTTTACTTTGTAAGATAAAAAGATTAAAGATTACACTACTTGTGACACATGTAAGTCTAAACTTTTGTTTTGGTCTCTAAATCCAATACAGAAAACATGGAACTGAAACTAAATAATTCTTACCAACTATCTGTCCTCTCACAGTATCGTTGTCATTGGGGCCCAGCTTATTCAGATCCAATCTCTGATCTGCAATTAATACAAAACCATTAACTCATCCTGTCACTACTGACGTATTTTCAGGACAAATGTGCCAACCTGTGAGGGAAATGCAAAAACATCTATCAGTAGAGGTGTAGCTCTTCATGTGCAACAGGAACTTCCATAAAAGAACAAAATCAACAGAACCTCTTTCATTTTGTTATCTGATTAATATTAAAAATTAACACTGCATTTTAATTTAGAAAAATTCACAATCTCCGTGTCAAAAATGTGTTTTTGAGTGAAGAGCCTGTCCCTCTATGTTCACAGAAGGCTTCATGTGTAAACATTAGACTATGTGTTGACATAGTGATTTTTTTTGCTTCACATTAGTTAAAACACAGCCAGATGTATTTTTACAGCCATCAGCCATAACATTATAAGCATAGCCCTGTTGAGTATGTGACTTTTTGATACCAAAAAGAAAATAAACATAATGTGAGCTGGAGTATCTGGCAGACAAAAGGCTATAAACTGTTCAACAAGACAGGACTTGTATATGATGAGATGTTTTGACCAGGACATGCTTAACTACAACTCAAAAGAAAAAGTGTTTTTTCAGGTTAAGAAACCCAATTAGACCCAAGACAAAACTGCGTCAGCGCTAAGAGAGGGGGGAAAAATGAAATAATGAGTAATGACACAAAGATGCATCAAAGGAAGTTAAAATAAATTCCTGTTCTATTAAACATAAAACAAAAGTCTATAAATAGAGCCAGAGCAATTGTGTAGCTTGTTTGTGAACACGCATCTGTTCCGAATACATGTCTAGACTAAACAGGGATAGTCTGAGCCTTACATGGCAAGAGCAGTAATCAGATTTCAGAGAAAAAAAAAACGTAGACTTTTAACCAGAAGTACTCACCACGCTGATTCCTGTGAGCCTTAAAAACTTTGTGTTGCAACAGACTCAACTATGTAGAGCGAAAGCAGGCCCACATGTACACCTGCATGATCTATGATATGCTAAGGGTTGCATCATTTGGCTCGTTTAGATCTTTGTCGAGATGTGTGTGCATCTGCGAATGTGTTGGTATCGATGATACTACAAAACTGAAATCTACTTTTTTTGAAAGATTGCAAAAGATTATGTGCATGGAAAAATGAACTGAATTTTCTCAATTTGCATCAGATGACAAAAAGAAACCTGAATTTGAATGAAAGCCAGTTAAACTTTTAATGAACGGTTTGTGTTTTCGTGGCGGCGTCCTGCCTTCCCCACTCTTGTTCGTGCTTCATCTGCGAGAAGCGGACAGTACAAGGACAAAAACATGGTGAGGACCAATGTCCTGCCATCTCATTTGTGATAAAACCAAGTGCAGGATGTGCAAACAGTCATATGACTCACCTAACCACCAGGTGGCTGTTAAAATATTTATCTACCCTGTGACAGCAGAGAGCCTCCAAGTCACTTTCAGCAAACTAGTCTGACTTGTATTTTTTTCATTCAAGACATGCAGAATGAAAACAAAGAAACCAGACACCGGTGATCTATTTTTAACAAATGCTCAGTGACACATATGCAGACGGAAACACAAACAGGTACTCACAGCCTGTGTCTTTAAGTCTGTTGATGGCGTTGGACAGGAGGCGGACACAGCCCAGAAAACCTGCGCCCTGCTTTTTGTGGATCTTCTTGTGGTTCCATACGCTGATAGTAATGGAGTCTGTCTTTCCAATATAACTGTCAGAAGAAGACGGAAAAAAAAGAATGCTGACAAAGTAGGTTTGATTCTAACATTACTACATGAAAAGGAGGAAATTATCCCAACAATCAAATAAGTGACTTTGTATCTACACTGCAAGCAAATCAAACTACAGGAACAGAAAGTTCAACTGATGAGAGATTATTCTCAGAAGTTAGCTGCTAACTTAAAGGATTCCACTTGAGCATTTTAATACACAGAGAAAAACTTCTATTCTGTGTTGCATCTGTTAAATAAACGGTTTTGATTTCAACCTTTTGCAGACATGTGTGCGCACACGTGTGTACGGAACTGCCGCAGTCGAGGACTGTCTAGCTGTGGTTGAAGAACAGAGGAAGTCCCTGTGATGTGTTCTACCACTGTCTGGGACCTAAAACGTTCTTGCAGTAAACACACACATTGTGCACAACATTCAAACGCAGATTTGCACTCTTGCTGACTTGGATGTAATTACAGCCTAGTATCCTGCTTTCATGCAAACTCAATATTACACCATGTGTAGGTTGCAAAGAGTGGGGGGGGGGTTTCTAATAAAAACACTTCTGTATATAAAGCAAAAAGAAAACAGCTATGTAAGGAGTGAAATTTAATAACTGTTTTTATTTTTAAGCTTTACACTTTTAGTAGGATTGTGTACTGGCAAGAAATTGTCGATATGATACATATAACATGAGGGTCAACAATATGATATTTCATAATACATTGCGATACTGTGCACTAGGTGATATTGCAATATATTGTCATTTTTTCTCCAAAAATTCTAATTTATTAAACGTTTTATATCTATTTTATAGGTTTCATATTTCCTATTTTCATCCATGTTTTTAGGCCAAATTAAATAACATAATGAAATAGTTTTGGCAGATTTCAGATTTAAAATATCATAAAAAATAGTGTCACTCACAACATTAACAATAAATAGTAAATGGTCTGTACTTATATAGAACTTTTCTATCCATCCAGGACACTGAAAGCACTTCACACTACAATCTGTGTCCTCATTTACCCATTCACACAGCACTCTATTAGGTCTCTACAAAGCTAACATGTACAATCATCTATGGAGACTAATCAGTGCCAATCACATTCATACACTGAAGGGACACACATCAGAGGCATAAAGGGCTCGACACACGGGAGGCGACGTCGCTCGCTCTCCATTTATTTCCTATGGAGCCTGTGCGGTGAGGCGACAATCGCGTGCCCTCCTCCAGCTAAGCGACCGGCGAAAATAGTGCATGTGAAATTTCGCGCTCGTACACGTAGACGTGCACAGGCGAGCTTGTGACGCGACATATGAAAGTTGAAAAATGTTCAACTTTTGTCACCGTCGCTTAGCGTACAACCAACCAGCGAGGGTTTCATTGACTGACCAATGAGAGGAGAGTATGCTACACACTGCAGTTAGCTAACACTTTCACCAAGTGATCACTGAAAAGCTTAGTGGGAATTTATTGGCACCAGGGTGAAGTTTATGGTAAGTTTTTCCTCATAAAACTGTATCTTGATGTGTGTTTGTTTTTTAATTTCATTAGCATCGCAAGATTTGTTTAGTTTACACGTCCGTAATGCACACCCGCCTTCAGAGTCAAGAACCAATCAAATTTCTTGAAGACAAGAGATCTGAGAGCACGATTCACAACGCTGCGATCGCTATCGCGTCCCGTGTGTCGGGTTTCACCCTGGCTGCGATGACAGCCGTTAATCGCTGTAGTTTGTCGCTGCCCGTGTGTCGAGCCCTTTAGGGGTGAAGTATCTTGCCCAAGGACACAACAACTAAGACAGCTGGACGGGGGATCGAACCGGCGACCTTCCAGTTCCAGTTCCACTCCTCTAACCACTCTGCTACAGCCGCCCCGAGGTAGCCCATATCTGATATAGGCTACTGGTATATCTACAAATAGCCTATATCTTGTAATGAAGTTCAGTAAATGGATGAAATGAAGCAGATATAATCTGTGCTAATGTCATGAGACACCTTAAGGGGGTAGTGCAAGTACTGCAGTCATTTCACTGCCCTCAGTGTTTTATAGGGTTGTTGCACTTGGCCACTTCAGCCCCTCAGGGTCACCCTTCAGCTCAGGGCACTAGACAAATGCCTACCTACCTGCTGTATTGTGACAGCAGACTGTAGACTGCAGTCAGGAGAAAGAGCGTCCCATAATTTGGCTTAAAATATGGGACAGTTGGCAACCCTACCTCAGCTTTGAAGGCAAAGGGTAATGATCTAATCTGCTCAGATTTAGCAGTCTGTACTTAGTTCTAACATTTATTCACAAAGCTAACATCTGAGCTAGCATTATATTCTCTGAATCCTCAGGTGTGTGGGGAGCCAAATGGCTGGCTGACTGTTGTCAACTAGCGACGAAAGGCTAAATTATAACACAAAAATGTACCGCTTGCATGAAAGTTTACATTTTAAGCCTAAATTAAAAATCAATATAGTGCTATAGAGAATTGATACGGTATCTGAAAATGAAATATCGCGATATTTCAGTGTATCAAAACTATTTTTACAACCCTAATTTTAGTGCATCCAGTGATGTAATTTCTTGATGCTGTCTGAATCAAGATTTTTAATTTCTGCAGTTACTAATATAATTCATTTTGAAATGTGCTTTATGCATATGTCAGTTAAGATCTCAATTAACTCATTATCACTATGAAAAAAGCTCATTAGCAAAAAGCAAACAACAATTTATAATGACATTCTTTTCTCATGAGTTATAATTAAAATCTATAAGGATCAGTTTGAGCTTGAGAAAACCATAAAAATGCATTAATTATGCTTTAAATACATACAGTATAGTTTATGTGAAAACCAATTAACAAGTATATTTTATGTTTTTTGTTAATCCAAGTTTTTTTTAATGGTTTTCTGCGTGCTATACAAATCAAATATTCTCAGTGTAGCTGGGTCAACTTTTGCACAAATTGTTTTTGGTAATCTATTTTTCCTTTTTTTCCCCCCATCAACACTGACTTTAAACAACAAACTTGAACTTTAAAAAAATCTAACTTAAACTTTCAACTCCCATTTTGTGTTTGCCTTGTGACCAAAGTTTCTTCTGTTTTTTGTTTTTAATTTAAGTATATTTTAAATCTGGGTGACCAGACTTAAAGGCAGTACCAGTAATAGTTTTATTCATAGTTAACATGTAGTTTTATAATGCTTGGTGTGTATCGAATCTAACTAGGGTTTTAAAGGAAGAAACTCAACATGCTCTGAACTTTTCACATCACAAGTGTTTGATGTTGATAAATAAAAAAATAAAATAAAAGACAAGCATAAGGAATACAATCCAAACAATTTTATGAAGTTTTAACAAAGTTGTAAAAGCTTCATGTAAAAGTTTTGATCCTTAAAAACATTTTTTGCGCAAGATGACATGAATATAACCAAACTAATGGAGAAAATAAAAACGCATGGATAAACCCTGTGGCCAACAGTATCCATGGCATGCAGGAGTAGACCCCACCCCCCAAAATTTTAGGGTTGCAGGAGGTGTGGCTGGTCGGCAATCTGCCAAGCCCACACTCCCATCTGCTTTCTGTGGCATGTCAGCTATTTCCTGAACCAGAGGAAGAGGCCAAGGGTCGCTTGTGGGGAAAAAAAAAAGAGTGGGTGGGGATTTAAGAATGGGGAGATCTGAGGTTCAAAGAAGCTTTTCAAAATTAAAGTATGTGTCTGAAAAACTACATCTGTTGTAGATGCAGTAAAAACACACACACACATGGGTTAGAACTTTTTATAGTGCTCCATATAAGGTACTTACCACATGCCTATACCTGATTTTTATGAAGAAGAATAAATCTATTTAAGTTTAAGTCTTTTTAAAGCATTTCTGTCATAAGGTCTGTAGTATGGAATGTCTTAAATGTTACCCTACATGATGCTATTTCTGTCGTAAAACAGCTCATTCAAATTACAAAAGGGTGTTTCTTCTGCACAAAACCTTCTGTATGTATTTTAATAATGGCTTGTAACAAGAAGGACTGAACTCATACCTTGATGAGACATAAGGGGCATACAGTAACATGTCACACCACGTTTGTGTTGTTTTGGACTTACAGATCATAATGTTGATTCCACTTTGGGTCAAGAGTATTTCTCACAGTATCTGTAGAGTGGCACTGTCCAGAACCATCCACCACTACTTTAGCAAAAGGATCCGGCAATCCTGTAGAAGGACAAACAGAAAAAAAACGAAAGGTTTTGTTCAGCAGGAGGCTTAAACTTGGGAGATCACTCTTAACTTGTATCAAGAAGGAAACCGGTGTGACAAAATGTTCAGCCACCAACTGATTCACGTAAATTAGATTGTGATGATTTTTTTTTGGTGTGGTTGCTGGAAAAAAAAAAAGACTAGAAAAGACAAAAAAGCCTATTTTCAATTATTTTATGGATGTACACACTTTACAGTATAAAGTCTTGTAGTAAAAGTAAATTTTGGTTATCCATGCTAGCTCCACTTTGATTTCTAACAATAACATGTTGATTCTAAAGTTGTTGTGCAGTCAGGGCCAGTTAAATAATTATCTGACAAGCCCATTTAGTTCACTGTTTACATTTTAACCTGCCTCTGGTTGGCTGCTCCAATGAAGCAGATGGAACAAGAGCAACAAGACACGCTCAAAGTAAAACTAACTAAAATATCAATCCACTTTAGTATTGACACGGTTCTTCACAAACGTTACTGATACGGTACTCACAAATGTGTCAGTTTGATTAACAAAAAGAACAAAAACATCTTTAATTCATTAATTTAGTCTAAATCAATGAAACAAACAGTATGCTCGTTTCATTTCTCCAATTATCCGGAGCTACAGAATGGTGCTAAACTGGCGTTTAGTCATATAACCCATTATGACCTCATGTTTGTTTTTACTTTTCCAACTTGGAGTAACACATGCGTCATATCAACCTTTTCCAAGATACCCAAACAAACAGAAAATATTAAATTAAAAAACAAATGTATGAGGGCTAAATAGGGTGTGTGAGAAAGAAAAGGCAACATTTACACAGCAAACAAAAAAGTGCATGTTCAGCACTTGGCAGAAAAACCAATCTTGAGTGGCTGGAGATACGATAGAATGATGGTTTCCATAGTGTTATCTGCTACTCTCTTGTGCGTACATGTTATGGCTGCAACACTGAATCAATAAAAATCAATTATTAAAAGTGTTGGCAACAAATTTCATTATCGATTTGTTGTGACGGGCGATTTATGGTTGTAATAATTTTATGATTAATCTTTAAGTTTTAATTTGCTTAGAATATCTGAGTGACTGAGCGAATACTGCAAATAAAACAAGTCATTTATTGAATTATTATAATAAGCAGGCAGCAGCTGTCTTGACTGAAAGTATTAACATGATCGTCACTGTTTTGAGATTGTCCATGATCAAACATAAAGACTTAGTCCACACTTTTGTTTCAGGTTACACTCTTCTCTCAAGGACAGATTTTACAAAGCTTTACATTCGGATCGTATAGGTAGCGAGAGCCCCTTCTTCTCCACATGCAAACTTTAACTTATTGACAAACACAGCTTTTTCTGTTTTCTATTTCTTTTAACTTCTGTTAGCTTAAGATCTGTCAAAGAAATAGAAAACTGAAAATGTTGTTTGCCCCCAGCAACGGGGACATGGGACTCAAGCGTTTTAGTGATTCTCATCAATTCAGAATTAGCCAAATGTGTCTCCATTTCAGATGAACTGGATGCCCACCGTTACACGCACACTTTTAAACAGTGCTGCGACAAAAAAAAGTCACTACTGGACAATAAAACCACAATGACTTAGGCCGCGCGCTGATGATATGCCCAGGGTGAGGAACACATGGCTAAGAAAATAACACACCTGGGCAGAACTGAACAGATACAGGGGTTAGACAGTGAAACACCTGGTTTTAGACCATAACACCCCTTTCAGACAGCTTCCTTTTGCATCCACAGTTAATCCTGTTGGATGTGGTTGGTCCTTCTTGGTGGTATGCTGGCATTACCCTGGATACTGTGGTTCTTCATACATCACAACGACTTGCTGTCTTGGTCACAGATGCACCAGCAAGACGTGCACCAACACTTTGTCCTCATTTGAACTCTGGTATGTCACCCATAATGTTGTGTGCATTGCAATATTTTGAGCAAAACTGTGCTCTTACCCTGCTAATTGAACATTCTCACTCTGCTCTTACTGGTGCAATGTGCAGTTAATGAAGATTGACCAGCAGGCTGGTCCAATTTAGCCATGAAACCTCCCACACTAAGATGACAGGTGTTTCAGTTTCATTGTCTAACCCCTGTATGTAAGTAAGCCTTGACCATGAAGAAGGGGTTTATGGTTACAGGGTGAAAGTTGTTTCAATCTAGCAGTGTCAACACAGTCCCACGATACATTTTTGATATATTGTGCAGTTGTAATACATACAACACATTTTTACACAAATCATTGTCTTTTAAATCTCTTAAAGCTTTAAAAAAGAAGCAGGCTCACGCTGGTGACAAAATCAGTTACAAGAACAATGAAAAGAACATCGACAAACACAAACAAAGAAGTCTGTACTTACGAAAAAAGTCTTTCTTTGCCAAGTTCTTTGCACACAGGACTGGAAAAAGAAATGCATATATTAATGACAGATAAAAACAAAATAGGGATAACTCAGCATGAAGAGAAAAATAAATTCTCCAGTGTATAGTCAATTCATTCTGTTTAATTAATTAAATTTATATATATATATATATATATATACACACACACACACACACACGTATGTATAAAGAGAAATACATTAAACAACAAAAGTTAATATATTATTTTTCATCCTAAACTGGTGTTGATTAATCGGTCAACAATCTCCTAACATAATAGTATGCACTGCTGTAATCATTCTACATAGGAAGAACTAACGAATAGCTGAAAATAAGGATATATTGCTAAGGGTACAAATGAGATAAACAACCTTTCACACAGACATCTAACGACAATTAAGAGTAGCCAAACCCATTGTGCATCTATAGCTGATTGCAAAATTAATCAACAAACAACCAGATGAAATATAAAATGACAAAAATATCCAAAAATATCAGCTATATATCTTATTCTTCAAAATAGTATATTTTTACAATGTCAGTTCACTTACAATCTTATCAGACTTGATTTATTATTACCCCTTATAATGTGCAAATTGGCACACCACCAATAAAAAACGTCTGTTAGCTTGCACTACACTTTATAAAAGAATATGATCTGCTTCAGAATAAAAATACTTGAACCTAAAAACTGTAACAACAAACTTAAAAAACAAACCTGGTGTTATAACCATTTGACAGTTATCAAAAGTGACCAAAGCAGCCAAATCAGATTGAATGACCACATGGAAACAGACAAACTCCACTCAAACCAAATTACACTGACTAGACCAACAGAATGAGTGCTAACCACTGGCTTATCAGGAGAAATACGAATGCCAAACCAAACAGCATGTGAGCCTCAAAATCAAAGGCTGCCTTAAAGTTTCCACTGGGATAAAATGGACACAATATTGAGTGCAGACATGTGAAAACAGAGAGAAAAACAGCTAAAATCTCTCTAAAATCCAGAGTAAGAGAGAGCCCTAAAAAGTTTGAAAGGGGCCATCATTGTTAAAAAAATTCAAGTAAACCAAACAGCATTGTGCACAAAGTGACACTGAGCAGTAGTTTAGCTGCCAAGGAAGTTCAGTTTACAACTACACTTTAGTATATACAGTATAAACCTCACCAGGTCTTGATCTTGTGAGTAAAAGCTTTAAACATTTTGTGACAAAACTTCAAAATCAATTTATAATAGTATTAAAGATTTATTTATTGTAAAGACAGAAATTTGACGCCATATAATGACACATAATTTCATAACATGATGAAAAAAATTAATTATTTGCACTGGTTCTTACAGTATGTTAATTTAACATATAAAGTAATATTTACCAACATTTAGCAAACTAAAATAAAAATCTTAAAATCTTATAGCTACTAGTATATCTACTAGTAGATATTTCACCATACCACAGAATAAGAAGTTTATGTAATCATTGTAGGGTAGTTTAATACACTGTTCCTTCGTTTGAACAGTTTTAACACAACAGTTGTGGTTTCTACACATCATTACTGACGAGGCAACACAGACTGGCAGCTATTAGGTCACATTAGGTGCATCTGGGTCTCTTGTTACCAAACTGTGCTAAGAAGATGATTAAGGGATTAACTTCCACACTGCTGCACTGTCTCAGACAGAGCTACCACAGAGGGAAAATCCTCTTTCATTGTTATCAATGGACTTTTACCAATTGGGCTGCCAGGAACAGTAGGCTAATGTTACTGATAAAGATCGTCCAATGGGATTGACGCTAGTACATTTTATGACTTAAGGAGATACAACCGCAGTAAGGAAAAACATGACATATGCATGTTTTATGTTTTTCCCATAATACTTTACCCATTTACTGAAAATCAATCAGACAAGTTATAAACTGCACAATCTGTGTCATATTGCACATGCTGTCATGTCATTGCATAAAGTATTTCAGTAGTCAACACATATGAAGGAGTATTTGTTTTTAAAATAAGCTTTGCAAATAAATCGATATATTGACTTCAGTCTTATCCCTGAAAAAAATCCAACCGCCTAAATGTGCAAGAGCATGTTTATGCTTTGGCAGAATGGTCTCTACTTCAGAGCTCATATTGCTGGTCAATAGAAATCCAGCAGTAGTGTTTTGAAAAGCTGACATGCAAGTAGGCTGGTCGTGGTGACTGAAAGTTGGCAGAAGACCAATCTCATTCAGACTGTAACATGGAAAGATGGGTCAACTAAGAAACAGGAAACCACCAGGAAGCCTCGAGGTGAAGCGGTTCTTTTTGTGTATGGTCCGCGGGTCATTATTTCTACCATCAACTCTCACTATAGCAGCAAGAAGAGAAACAATAAACCAGAATTGCCTGTTGTTTACAACAAGTAAAACATTTAGCAATTGACAGCAACTCCACTCCTAAAATAAGTAGGTGACTTACAAAACCGTCTGTTCTGATAGTCATACAGTAATCAAAACGTGATTCTAGATTATCTGAATGACAATGTCAAAAGCACAGATATCTGACAAAAATATTACTACAAAGTCATCAGTACGACATGTTAACTAGTCAGTACATCCTAAACTGCAATTCAGGCATATATACTTAGCTCCAACACCCATATTAGAAGCGCACAAAAAAAGAACAAGAAAAAGGAAATGATGATTAGTTAGTTCCACTTTTGTGTAACGTCCTTTAACCGACAAGGCATGCAGATGACCTAATATATTAAGAGACAAAAATAATTCGAGTTTATAACTATTCATGACACATCCCAACCACAGTTCTTTAAATATAATAATCACTGTGATTATTTTATGTGCGATGATACAATGAGGTACAGCAAAGATATGTTACCTAAATGTGAGAAAATAATTATCACCCCTTACCTGGAAAAGTTGCGTACAATATCATGATAAGAAATGTTATTTATTCAGGAGCAACTGAAATCCATTTGTATAACTAAGTGTGCACAAAATCGTTTTAATAACAAAGAGAGGCAGTTAGAAACGTTGGTCTTGTCATATCTCCATCTGTCTGAATGAATGGGTTTAGCATAAGTTCAGAATTAGTTCTGGTCAAAAGGGGAAAGGTCATAAACAGACCAACCTAAATGACTCTTGGGAATTCCCATTTGTTTGCTCAAGAGAAACATCACGGTGTGTCATTTGCATCTGTCACTTCATTCATTTACAATGCAGGAGGAAGCAGGAGGCCCATCTAGGATACCCAAATAATTACTACATATTAGGGCTGCATGATATCAGGAAAACCTGTGATGTGCAGTAACTGTGCTTAATATTGCGATATAACTTGCAATTAATTAACAAATACTGCAGTGGTGAAATCTGTCAAACAACAACACATAATTTCCTTTACAACATGAGTTTTACTTTTAGAAAAAATAAAACTACACACAGATGCTGCAGTAGAAGTGAAACAACAAACTGCATGAAATGAGTTTTGTAATGACTTTACATCATCTCCATTAAATCTTTTCTGATGCTTTAAATACTGAAAATGCAGTACTATCAGTTTTTTTTATAAATAAATATATAAGAAAATAAGTTAAATAATTTTAAATAAAAGTTAACAAAACTAAATTAAACTGCAAATTCTCTCTCTACAGTTGACCTTCATTTTCTCCACTGATCAATTGGTTGATGTGGTAACTTTGGTCCATTTTGTTCATCAGATGGAAATTTACAAAATACATAAATACAAATATTTGAGCCAACCATTTATTGCAGTTTATGCAGTTATTTGCAACGTGCCTATTGCACAGGCTGTTATTATAGTGACAATAAATTTGAGTGATATCGTGCATCCCTCCTATATAACAGTATGGAACGGTTTTGCAGCAAATGGACTTGGCAAAAAGAAAGTCAGTAAGAAGAATATAAGCACAATGTACACTGTAGAAACTGCACACTTCACAAAAAGTCTAACCAAACCTCAATAAAAAATATGAAATACAGTAGAACAAAAACTACCTCAGCATTTTTTCTGGGTTTTAAGAGCTTACAACATGAAATAAAGTTTGGTTATTATTTATTTAGATTATTTTCATGATTCAACATAATGTCAAGTCAAATTCTAAAGAAGGAAAATCTAAATCCAGAGTGGCTGCCTAACAATCTAATCATCCTTCTATGGACAAACGCACCCTTAGGGCATAAAATATGACCTAGAAACTGCATGCTTTCCATGGGTTTGAAGAACTATCCAAGTGCTGAAAGAGACATTTTACTATTCTAGATCTGAAAATAAAAAAAAAGTTATTTGCATCAATTCAAACACTCGATGTTAAAATTAACTTTAGACTGAAAAGCTACAGATATAAGACGTCCAAGTAAAAATGAGGGCAGCAAATATTGTTACAAATAAAGGTTAGAGCAGGAACAATGAAAACAAAAAGTCAAACATAAAAAAATTACTTAAGACTGTGCAACAACTACTATGAATCTTAAAACAGCCTGCAAAATCAACTTGACATTATAAATGATGCACAATCTTCTAAGTCTGCGATGTGATGTACATAAACAGATTTTATATCCCACTCCATTCATGTTTTGTGATGGTATATACAAGTTTGAATCCAAAACAATATTTTTTTTATTTTGTCAGAAATCTCCACGTGTCATATAGTTTAAATTTAGACAAAACCCCTTTATTTACATTAAATTTTTAATTTTACACAATATAAAATTATTTATCATTTAAATAATTTAATTTAATTACTAAAACTTAAATTGTCTCTGTTTCTTTTTAAGGTTTTAAAGCTCGCATTAAAAAGGACACTGCCCAAGCAGTACTGACAGTCCGTTATAAATGAAAGAGGTGAAATGCAACTTCCCAAAAGTTGGTCTCTGTTATGACTCTTGCACAGCCTAATGTCTTATTTGCAGTATTGTTCATCAGTTAAACAAAAGACTTCCTCTTTCCCTCCTCACAGAATGCAAAATTAAGTTGTGTTGAGAAACAACCACAATTATGTTTACATGGCCAAGTTTACGGTTCCCTGGCAAGCATATGTTGCAACAAAATAAATAAGCGGTGAGAATTAGTGCATTAACATCTGCAGAAATGAGGAGTCTGGTCAACATTATACTTACTCTGTCAAGTATTTACTCAATTTCATAACCTCTATGACTCATTATCCAGTAGAGTGAATGTTGGTGATGCCAGTTCTGTAATTCAGAGTAGAAACAAGTAGACTACAGCTGACACTATCCCCTTTCTCTCTCCAATGTAGGAACAAAAATATGGAGTTGACAGAGTTCCTACAGAAAAAAGGGGGGAGAAGATAAAGGCCAAATGTTTGCATGGAGGCAGGAATTTATGGCGAGATGAAGGATGGGGAGGAAAGAATGTCAGGAGGGGAAAAATTTAAGAGAAGTCACAAATCTGTGAAATCAGACGAAGTGCTAGAAACATGAATACTGACAGTCGTGTAAGACGTGGACAAAAACAACGATTAAAACTAGATACCGCATAGTGGTAACATAATGACCCCCCCGCACGCACAAATGCACCAGAACTCAGAAGTTTTTATTCCTAATAAATGTCATGCTACTAGGTGCATCCCAAATTTGTAGTGGTTTGGGTGGGGGTCTTTTTTTTGGGAAGGGGGAGGGCATTGGTTGACCTGATGGATAGCTCCTCATCAGAGCTAAACATCCAACGGAAATCTGAAGCTCCTATGTTTAATACTTTTTGAGCTATAACCATTTTTGTATGTCCAGATACCATCTTTTAAGATAAACTGGGGGTCAGGTGGGGTTGGGGCACTGATTGGTGGGCCTGATGGCTAGAGCTTCATCAGAGCTAAACAACAAAAGAAATCTGAAACTCCTACGTTGAGCAGTTTCTGAGTTATAAGCATTTTTGTGTGTCCAAACACCCCACCTTTGAAAGGAGCCCCCTCCTCAAATATGGGGTCTATCGTAAAACTGTTGGCTGGCGCAGTGTAGGTCAGACTTATCTACAGTCCTGCCAAATTTCTTGTTGATTGGTGCACCCGTTTTTGTGCTACAGTTGACCAAATATCACTGAAAAATAAATAAATAAATAAATAAATAGTACGAAAACAATATGACTCCCGCTTACAGTTCGTGTGCGGGGGTCATAATTAGGTCAAAGATGGCATACATTGACTAAGATAAGAAACATTGGCTAAACGTCTGTTTTGCAATATAGACACATGGGATATACAGTATTTCTATGTTAAATTGATTCATCAGTTCAGGAGGCATCTTTTTTGGCATAAGTTTACTTAACAAAAAATTAAACTTGACATTACTTTAAACTTAACATTTACAGCTTACTTGTCAATACATTTTTATTTTATCATTTGGATCCTCAAAAAGATGCATATACCAGTAGGTTAGTATTTTAGACATTTTCTGCTGTGTGTGCATGAAAACATTTCATCTTAAATATGCCAGCATACAGTAAATGTAGCTATAATTATATTAATACTGCAAAAATGTTTTTACTGAACAATGAGGCCTTCTGAAAAAAAAGGTAATAGATTGATGTGTGAGACAAATTGGTGAGAGACGAGCAGCTGTGAAGACTGAGGTGAAAGAAACGCTGAAAGAACCATGGAGAGATAGATCAAGCAGTTCTTCAAAGGCTTCCTGTCACTCTTGAATGTGGATGACATGCAGGGGTTGCTTTGGGCCATAGAGGTTTCTATTTTCTTAATTTTGCTGCACACATAAATAGCTAACAGAGCCTGGAGGACTGGGGTGAAGTTCAAGATGTTTAGCTGTTTGTTAGAGGAGGACAGTGGAACAAATGTTTGTAAAAAGCAGCAAACACATAATCAAACTTCTTAATGAGGAGCATTACACTTTAGAGTGGAAAAACAATGTCCTCAACATTAGGTTGCAGGGTCTTGTGAATGTGTAACAGTTTTTATAAATATAAATTCAACATTTTCGTCTTATTATTCCCAGTTTTGGACAGTTATAATCTTTTTTTTATGCCCTTGTCTTTTTACAGTAAATCTGCTGAGTGGTCTACCAGATACACATGAAGGTGGGCAGTCTGACCTCAGGAACAGTAGCAAAAGACACTGAGGGGGAGGAATGTATAATCCATAAAGTCTAACCTTCCTTCCTACTTCAGTTACAAGGAAAACATCTGTAGATGCTGCATACTACAGTAAAAACACACAATTTTCCCCCATTTAGTAACATAATCTTTGTTGATCTAGAGTGAACTAGTATGAGTAGTATAGAGCATTTTTTCATAAAAACTATTTAAATAAGTGTAAAACTAAAATTAAAACTATTTTTATGCAAAATTTCTGAAACTTTTCAATGATTCAAATTGTGAATTTATTACTTTGCGGGTTGCTGGCAATAAAGTCCCTTGAAGGTCTAAAACAGATTTAATACAAGCACTAAAGTACAGAAGTGTGGTGATGGATTGATACAGGAAGTGTGCGAATGTGTGCACACACATATCACTAGCTGAAAACAGATAAAGAAAGAAGAAAATACAGCGAGCTGGAGCCACACCGGCAGAGACGTCTGACAGCTGTCTGGACTAGATCCGGGGGTAAGTGAGGGAGAGGAAGGAAGACAGAGAAATGACAGAGAAACGAGGGACATCCTGTTGAAGAAGAAAGCACAAAAAGACTAAAGAGAAAACTCAGGACTGAGAAAAACATCAATCAAAAGCTGAGGAAGAGTTAAATGATTCAAACATTAGTAAAATAAACCATTGCACAAAAAAAGCAGAAATTGGTTACTTTAACAATTGTTTTGTTCACAATATTTTGTATTAAACTGTGGGCAATTTTATAAAATCTCAAAATTCAATTTGCTTTACAATCATATTAAACTAACTTAGCTGATTACTAAAAAATGATTGCGCTCTTGGGAACTACAGCTAATGACATTTCACAGTTTTTACACAAGTATCATATTATGTATGATAAATGTCAGATAAATGGAGCACAGTAGTGACGTTTACAGGTACAGTATTTTACAGATAAAATACTTTTTTAGAGCTTGGCTGGTCCTGCAACTTATAGTTGGATGCAGCTTATGTTTTTTTCCCTCTTCATGACATTTTTTGACTGATACGACTTAGATGCCAGAGAGACTTAGTTCGGCAAATAATGGTATATTGAGCAAAAACTTTCAACCAATAAAAGGCTTTTGTCACTTCTGTTTTAAAGCAAGTGACATTTACTAGCATGGCTTACTGAGTTTTAATAATACATGTATACAGGATGGTGTAGAGCAATGAGATACAAAAGTTACTGGTGCTGGGTAAAAAATAAATTTATTAATTTAAAAAATGTTTAATCTATCTGGATCACTTATCTTTCAAAATTTGAGGAAATCAATTCATAAGGCATGAGATAGATTTTTCCCCATGGGTGTTGTGTGCGATGAAGCTGCACATTTCCATGTGTGACATTCATGGCTTGCCGTATGTTTGACGTTCAGGCAGCGTTAACGTTAGCGCCTGACAACAAGTTGTCTGGGGCAAAACAAAAGAAACAAAGGAATCACTAACATTACCAGCTGATTCTCAGCTGAACTTACAGATAACAGAGGCCAGGACAACTTTTGTTTGTAAAGATTTGCGCTCGGACGCGGTAGCGGGAAACGAATCGGGCTTCGAGTAGGGGTGTAAGAAAATAGATACACTGAAATATCACGATATTTCATTTCCCGATACTGTATCGATATTCTAAAGCCCTGTATCGATTTTTAATTAAGGTTTAAAATGTCAACCTTCTTGCCAACCGTTCATTTTTATGTTGTTGTTCAGCCTCTGACCACTAGTTGGCAGCAGTGAGCCAGCCATTTGGCTCCTCTACCTCTTGAGCGCCAGAGAGTATGGGTAGCATTAGCACTGTAAGTAAACATTAGCTTTTCTTTTTTTCAGTAAGAGGTTTTTATTTAATAGAATTTTTGGACAAAAAAATCGCAATATATCGCAATATATTGCCTTGTTTACAGTATCGCAATATATCGGGATATATCGTATCGTGACCCCTCTGTTATGATATGTATCGTATCGCCAAATTCTTGCCAATACACAGCCCTAGCTTCGAGCGGCTCGTTCAGGTGCTGAAACCAAAACTACGGTGTGTAAACATCTCACTGAAACTGTTCTCCTCGGCATGTATTGTGTGAAAGATGACACTTTAACAAAATCGTTAGGTTTTGTTACCAATGTTTTTAAATTTAAGAAAGATCTTAATGTAATTCACAGTGATGGAATGTTTTAGTTGAAGTACACTTTTTTCTTTCTTCTCGTTAATAAGTTTTATTGAACAAAAGGTAACAGAAACATTACAAATATACAGTTTTCATACGCTCAAACGAACGGGCAACAACATTTTCTCTTGCAATTCCTTTTTTAGTTTAAACCCTTTGAAACTTGAGATTGTTTTGTTTCAAGATTAAACTCCAATTTACAAGTTTGCCCTTAATGTTTATAATTTTACCAATGCACCAAGTCAGAATTAGTTTCTACTATTTGAGAATGTCTTCTATATCAAAATAAATGTGTTACTGCATGATATCCTTAATTTAAAAATCAATCAAATTGAATCGTGAACCAAATCAATTTGGGAAATCCAAATTGATACCCAGCCATAAAAGTCATAGTAAATATGAAACAGCATGATGTTGGTAAATAGCAGTGAGTCAATTAACTTTAAGTTGTGGAACAATCCCATTAAATCAGGATATTTACATTATTTTTAACTTATTTTCAGTAAAACTAATTGTTACTTGATTGCTGTTTTTTTTTTTCTTTTTTGCTCAAACAACCACTAACAAAATGAATGTGCAACAAGTGGACTTATTGATTTCTATTTCAAGCACAGAAAGGAAGTAAATTACAGTAACATAGCTGAAATATATTGGTAGATCTGCCTTTCTGCATGTTCTGAAACAGATGTCAAAAAACATTCTGTCGACGTAAAAAAGGGCTGATGTTTCTCCTTTATAATGTGCTAAAGAATCTTTTTGAAGCTCTTGGAAAGTTTAATGTATTCTGCATATTGAAGCTCACCTCCTATTGAGTCAGAGGCTGTTATGCAACACCGAGGTGTTCAGTCTTTCCATTTTCCTGCTAAGAAGTACAGTAATGCCACCAAGTTCAAAAGTAATTTGAAAAGCAGCCTAAACTGAGGACTTAATTCAACATGTGAAGAAACATAATTTTCTAGAGTTTTAGTAGAATAACTTTTTGTCATTATAAATAATAAAACAGAAAAAACCCTGGTAGAAAAACAAATTAAAAATAAATCATAAAATAAAACCAGGGGTAGACATAACCATTGTTTAGGTTGTCCGAGACGACCTATTTTCATTTCGGACAACCAGATCCTGTCTCCTGGTTGTCCGGTGGACAACCAAGGAAAAAAGACCTTGATTACAGTCGTCTGTCGCGGGTGTCTGTCATTTCTAAAAATGAAAGGGAGAAAAAACTTGGTAAAACCAAACAGAACACTAAAATGTAACTTTTAACAAGGTCATGCACACAGTATACTCCTATTTAAGTGAAAATGTTTGACCTGTTTGCAGAAAGAAGTTTATGAATGTTGGGTAACCTCTATAGATTTTATTAGCAACATTTTTGCTGCTTTACTCCCTGAGCCTTACGAAGAGAATGAGGAAGTTTTATTCACACAGATCCTGTCAACCAGGCTGACTGAGAACAATTATAAATAATAAACTTTGTCTACAGAACAATATACTTGTTAAATAAAAATTTTCTTGAGATTCTTTTGGACAACCAAAATGTTTTGCGGACAACCAGCTTTTGTCAACAGGTTGTCAACTGGACTACCTGAAAAATATCCTTATGTCTACCCCTGAATACGAACAAAAAAGATAACAGCAAACATAAAATGGTGTAGATGTTAGAGGCATAACAATACATCCACCTGGATATATTGGTTAAATTATTAATTATGAAAACTTATATCCAGCAGTCACTGGGCTAGGGGTACACCCTGGACAGGTCAACAGTCCATCCATCACAGAGTCACATAAAGACAAACAACCATTCAAAATCTCACTCACATATAGGGACAATTTAGAGTTACATGCAAACTCTACCCAGAAGGGCCCTGGACCAGGATTCACTCCAGCAATGTTGTTGCTGAGAGGCCACAGCTATACCAACTGAGCTACCGTGCTGCAAACATGTCAGTTAATGTTGCTTGCAATGAATCAGAGTCTACCAGAAACACACAAAGGTGATGCTTAATACACTTTTTAACTTTTAATTTAAAGTTGAGCTGCTATGTTTAATGTTTTTAATCAAAGTTTGAGCTGGTTTGTCTCCAAATCTATTCAATTTGTGCAGTCCTGAAATGTATTCAACATCATAACAGGTGGGAGATCAAATATTTCACCAACACAAGAACCAGACTAGGAGTATACTCGTTATCAACTGTAGTCAAAAACTGGAATAACTGAAAAATAAATAAACTTAATCTACTGATTTTCTCAAAGCATCATGCTGACAAGCTGAAGTTTATGTCCAATGGACCACTGACATGGTCGTCGTCTGCACTTTTTAATTTCTCCATCAGATTGACAAAAAGTAAAGAAATTCAGATATAAAATACAGCTGAATGAAAAATTACACTCTAAACTGGATGTAAACATTCCCATATCATGATGAGAGCCATGTGAGCATAAAAGCAATGCAAAGCAATGTGTGTGGTCAGCTGAAGTATACGCCTGTGAAACAGACCAAACAGAGCAGGAGGAAGTTTGGGTACAGTCTTCTGTGCTGCACTCCAAAATCTGACCACAACAAAATGACCCTCAGACGCTGCAGGCAAAAATCAAGCAAACGTGCAGAACACAAGTTAAACACAGACCAGCAGAGCATTTCTGTTTAGGGCATGGACTGTGCACCCAGACAACATAACACTAATTGTTTTATTTATAGCTTAACTGAGCACATTTACATACAAATGGCTTCATTGAGTAATGCCTGATAAAAAATACATTAAGTATTAAACTAATTGTTTTGTTATAGAATATAATTTACTTTTAAAGTAAATTCACTTCAAAGACAGTTCAGATCCTGAACATTCACTCGTTTTCTTGGTGACATGTAAAGATTAGTTCCTGTAACATCTAATTCTGAAAAATAACACCTGCACAGTTCAATAAAAGCAACACTGATGGGACAACAAGTTAACTTTGACCAATATGCAACTAAATATGTTAATTTTTAATCGGTTTTAACTACATTGGTGGTAAATGTTTATGGAATAAGCTGTCTAGGAAGTAGAAATACCAAACTGTTTTTGTGTTTAAGGAGGAATGTTTTTTTTCTTTTAGCCTCCATGTTAAAATGTTTAATGTTTTTTATCTGCATAAAGCACTGCTTTACTTCATGACATTCTTTTTAAATTAAACAAAAGAAATCATGTTTACTTTAAATTGTATATTATGTATCCAGTTCATTTTTTTAATCAGTAATGCAATCAAAACGATCATTCAAAAGTCTTGTGGTGAAATAGATTTAAGGCAGTATTTCAATAAGCAGCAGCTGATGGAGACTAGTTGGTGAGTCAAACTTGATTCAATATTAAAAGAAAATAACTTGCACTCTAACTAAATTCTGCGTTTTTGCAACCAACTGACCAACAAGTTGGTTTAGTGATGCCAATGACAAAAATACTGATAAAAAACAATCCTAATCACTTTTCAAAGCAATACAATAAAGAAAATTTTGACCTTTTGCTCAGAAAGTAATTAAACCACCAATAATTGAAGAACAGAAAAGTGATGGATTAGCTATCTGTACAACAGCTGGTACTTCTCTCTTTGTGATGATGTGTAGAGTAAGCTGTAGCAACAAAGGGAAGAAAATCTAAACCAATTTACTAAAGGCAGCAATGCTTTCCAATCAACTTACATGAATGTCGGATCTATTATTTGACCAGCTACAAGATTTATGAGCTTTCTAACTGGTTGTAGCAGTAAATTGTGTACAGACAAGACTGATTGATGATTTTTTTAATGTCCAGTATCAGCCACATTAAATCAGTCTCTCTCTCTCCCTACTTATATGAAATATGTGCTGACTTAACTAACTCTGGTCATCTTTTAACATAAGCAAAACTCTTAAGGATTTGAAAGAACAATCTGAAATTAAAATATGCTGAGATAATAAAACAGCAAAAACAACTGCGTTCATTTTTAAAATACCCAAACTACTTATGGCTTTCAGTTTGTTGATATTAGACCTTTGTCATTGTACAGAGCACAACGAAATTACAGTATATGTAATATAAACAATGTTTAATCAGTTGGATAAAAATTATACATGGTAAAAAAAGCAGAAAATATACACTTTAGACACAGTTTGTAATGAAACTGAAAATCTTTGAATGTGTGTGTATTAGGGGTGGGAATTTTTTTACTTTCTCACGGTTCGATTCTGATTTTTGGGGCCACGATTCAATTCAAAATCGATTTTTTAATTCAAACCTGATAATGTGAGCCCATTTGTCGTGTTCCCAAAGTGCTTCATCTTCATTGTGCAAACCTCACACATAGTGAGGATCATGTCAAACTCGGACTCATTCAGTAAAAACCAAAATGAGCCCAAATCTTTGCGTTCAATAAGGATGGGGCCAGTTAAATCTCTCTTTCCTCCAGTTTTGTAGTTTCCTCTTTGTTTTGGTGCTCTCTACGCATGCATACATTCCAGAACCGGGTGACGTCAGGACATCTCACGTAGTTACAAAATAAAGACTGACAGCCATTGGATTTACTTTATTTTTTTATTTAAAAAAATCGATTTTGGGACATTTTAAATCAGTTCTATATCTTTGTAAATGAGAATCATGATTCTGATGTGAATCGATTTTTTGGTGCACCCCTAGTGTGTATATGTGTACCTATGCAGTACATGAAATGGTATGGCTAACTCCAAAATTGAAGAGGTTATAAAAAATTTACTTAAGAGTGAAAATATGGTTTATTTTTATCTAAATTGTATTCATTCGGCAAATATCCCATGCCTTGATTGTCTGATTTGCAAAAAATGTGACATTAAAATTTGAGTGATACTCATCTGTGAAGTAAAATTATGTTGAAAACCAATAAACACAGTTGACCTAAAATAAAACATGGAGTTAACTCCCTACTTCAATCCCTGTTTTAACCCTAAAATATCCTGCTTTATAAAAGTTTGTTTTGATAGGAGTGAAAAGGCAGCCGCTGTGAATAATTCAAGGGATATTTGATCATCATGCCACAGACATTTCTGTAACACCTCAGGAAGGAAACTGTCTACTTCTTAAAAAGAAGTTGACAAATATTTGTTACTATGAATTTTGTAAAATATCAATGTCTACTTCGGCTTAACACTGCCTGCTGTGATTATATCTTATTGAAGACAAACACTACATTCGGGGTGCACCGATTAGTTGAAATAATCGATAACGTCGATTATGTAAATTTGTCGACGCAGATTTTTTATCGATTCGCTGTATTACATAACCACCAGGTGAATGTTCATGCAATTCCATTTTGGTACCTAAATGCACCATTGCAACTGTATTGGCATAAGAGTGGTGAGTTTTCCATGCTTGTTCTGAACGCAGCATCACGCAAGAGCGTAATGACGTCAGCAGCCGCTGCGTCTGACGCTTGAAAGCACTGAACAGACCGCCTCTGAATTATCTGGTGGATTAATTATCTTGTGAACATGACGTTCGCTAGCTCAAAGTAAATAAAGTACCGCCACTTTCTTTATTTCATCCATCATTAAACAGAGACCGGTGTTAGGTCGAGCCACGTTCCCCCATCAGACGGTTCCCCCATCAGACGGTTCCCCCATCAGACGGTTCCCCCATCAGACGGTTCCCCCATCAGACGGTTCCCCCATCAGACGGTTCCCCCAGCGTCTCAAACAACAGAGGAGCTTCACGACACACGTCTGACCTAAAGACCACAAGCAGCCAACAAGTATTGGATGTGTTTTGGATGTTCAAAACTTAGCTTAAATACCTTTTATTTATTTTAACTGCATCCTCTTTTGTTTATTTGATTTAAATATATTTGCCTTCCATGGACCTCCATCACACATTTTTCTAGTGGGGAAATGACATCAATAGAAACACGTGGAGCTGGAT